>NW_019943110.1:139118-165093 GCF_002910315.2 Salvelinus sp. IW2-2015
TGTGTGAGAGAGATAGCACAGCTGACTGCTATAAAAATGGTCAGATGAAGCAGATACTACAGGACTGTTTTGCTAGCACAGACTGGAATATGTTCTGGATTATTCCGATGGGATTGAGGAGTACACCACAGTCACTGCTTTATCAATAAGTCGAATCAAATCAAAGTTTATTTGTCACGTGCGCCGAATACAACAGGTGTAGACCTTACAGTGAAATGCTTACTTACACTGCTAACCAATAGTGCAAAAATGTATTAGGTGAACAATAGGTAGAAATAAAACAACAGTAAAAAACAGGCTATAAAAGTACGCGGCTACATACAGACACCGTTAGTCAGGCTGATTGAGGTACTATGTAGATATGGTTAAAGTGACTATGCATATATGATGAGCAGAGACAGTAGCGTAAAAGAGGGTTGGCAGGTGGTGGGTGACACAATGCAATAGCCGTTAGCCAATGTGGAGCACTGGTTGGCGCGCAATTGATAGTATGTACATGAATGTATAGTTAAAGTGACTATGCATATATGATAAACAGAGAGTAGCAGCAGCGTAAAAAAAGAGGATTGGGGAGCACACAATGCAAATAGTCCGGGTACCATTTCAGGAGTCTTATGGCTTGGGGTAAAAACTGTTGAGAAACCTTTTTGTCCTAGACTTGGCACTCCGGTACCGGTTGCCATGCGGTAGTAGAGAAACAGTCTATGGCTGGGTCTTTGACAATTTTTAGGACCTTCCTCTGACACCGCCTGGTATAGAGGTCCTGGATGGCAGGCAGCTTAGCCCCAGTATGTACTGCCGTATGCACTACCCTCTGTAGTGCCTTGCGGTAAGAGCCGAGCAATTGGCGTACCAGTAGTGATGCAACCAGTCAGGATGCTCTCGATGTTCACTGTAGAACATTTTGAGGATCTCAGGACCGATGCCAAATCGTTTTAGTTTCCTGAGGGAATAGGCTTTGTCGTGCCCTCTTCACGACTGTCTTGGTGTGTTTGGACCATTCTAGTTGTTGTTGATGTGGACGTTGTTCCCACAGGGAAAGTATGTACCCCAACAGAAGCCATGGATTACAGGCAACATTCGCACTGAAGGGTAGAGCTGCCGCTTTCAAGGAGCGGACTCTAACCCGGAAGCTAATAAGAAAACCGCTATGCCCTCCGCTGAACCATCTAACAGGCAAAGCGTCAATCAGACTACGATCGAATCGTACTACACCGGCTCTGACGCTCGTTGGATGTGCAAGTCTTGCAAACTATTAGACTACAAAGGGAAGCACAGCCGAAGCTCCCAGAGAAAAGAGCCTGCCAGATAGCTAAATAACTTCTATGCTCGCTTTGAGGCAAGTAGCGCTGAAACATGCATGAGAGCATCATCTGTTCCAGATGACAGTGATCACGCTCTCCGTAGCCGATGTGAGTAAGACCTTTAAACAGGTCAACATTCACAAGGCCGCAGGCCAGACGGATTACCAGACGTGTACTCCGAGCATGCGCTGACCAACTGGCAGGTGTCTTCACTGACATTTTTAACCTCTCCCTTACGGAGTCTGTAATACCTACATGTTTCAAGCAGTCCACCATAGTCCCTATGCCAAGAACACTAAGGTAACCTGCCTAAATGACTACCGACCCGTAGCACTCACGTCTGTAGCCATGACATGCTTCAAAGGCTGGTCATGCTCACATCAACACCATCATCCCAGAAACCCTAGACCCACTCCAATTTGCATACCGCACCAACAGATCACAGATGATGCAATCTCTATTGCACTCCACTGCCCTTTCCCACCTGGACAAAAGAACACCTATGTGAGAATGCTATTCATTGACTACAGCTCAGCGTCAACACCATAGTGCCCACAAAGCTCATCACTAAGCTAAGGACCCTGGACTAAACACCTCCCTCTGCAACTGGATCCTGGACTTCCTGACGGGCTTCCTCGGGTAAGGTAGGAAACTACACATCCGCCACGCTTATCCTCAACACGGGCCCCTCACGGTGTGTGCTCAGTCCCCTCCTGTACTCCCTGTTCACTCATGACTGCACGACCAGGAATGACTCCAACACCATCATCAAGTTTGCAGATGACACAACAGTGGTAGGCTGATCACCGACAACAAATAGACTGTCTATAGGGAGAGGTCAGAAACCTGGCCGTGTGTGTGCAAGACAACAACCTCTCCCTCAATGTGATCAAGACAAAGGATATTGTGGACTACAGGAAAAGAGGACGAGCACGCCGCCATTCTCATCGATGGGGCTGCAGTGAGCAGGTTGAGAGCCTCAAGTTACTTGGCGTCCACATCACATCAAACTAACATGGTCAAGCACACCAAGACAGTCGTGAAGAGGCACGACAAAACCTATTCCCTCTCAGGAGACTGAAAAAATTTGCATGGTCCTCAATCAAAAGATTCTACAGCTGCACCCTCGAGAGCATCCTGACTGCCTGGTATGGCAACTGCTTGCCTCTGACTGCAAGCACTACAGAGGGTAGTGCGAACGGCCCAGTACATCACTGGGGCCAAGCTTCCTGCCATCCAGGACATCTATACCAGGCGTTGTCAGAGGAAGGCCCTAAAAATATCAGACTCAGCCACCCTAGTCATAGACTGTCTCTCTGCTACGGCACTGCAAGCGATACCGGAGCACCAAGTCTAGTCCAATAGGCTTCTAAATAGCTACCCCCAAGCCATAAGACTGCTGAACAGGCCCGCTATTGTTTTTACTGCTGCTATTTCATTATTTAATTTATTTCTTTTTAGGGGTGTTTTCGTAAGTAACCATTTGTAATAACCATTTTGTAAGAACCATGTCTACACCTGTTGTATTGGCACGTGACAAATAAGATTTGATTTGATTTGACTTTCATTGAAGGCTCTGTCTTTGAACTTTTCCTCCATCCTTTCTATGTAAAAGTCATTCGGAACCATTTCAGGACAGATTATATCTGAAATGAATCTGGAAGGAGCAAGTCCATCATTTCATTTTGTTAAGTGGACCAGTCTTCCTGATTGCCTTGGAGCACAGAAGGCTTTTATCTATAATTGACTGGAGTGCGTCTGACTATTTTCATCACTTCATCGCTTTTGAAACCATGTCTCCACTGTACCAATAAGAAATGAATCAGGTGGGAGTGAATGTTCACTMCCTTCCATGGGGACAAAGCAGATCTATGTCCATCACTGCTACTGTGGAGACGGAGTGGTCTGAACAGGATTTCCTCACTCGCATCGTTTCCCTCATCTCGCCACGTACAGCCTTTAAAGTTAGTCTGCGATTTAGTTTTCCAACAAAACGGCAGCCCAGCCACTTGTTTTCGTATACAGCTGACAGATGGGGAAATGTAACCTAATATGTAACCTAATATGCTCTAAATGCAAGGACTTACAGTTCAAGATAAGTGTGTAGATATTTTTTTACCCCCTTTTTCTCCCCAATTTCGATCTTGTCTCATTGCTGCAACTCCCCAACGGGCTCACTAGGCCATGCATCCTACGAAGCATGACCCGCCAAACTGTGCGTCTTAACACCCGGCCGCTTAACCCAGAAGCCAGCCCCACCAATGTGTCTGAAAGGTTAGTCTGCAGGCGCCCAGCCAGACACAAGGAATTGCTAGAGCGCAAAGAGCCAAGTAAAGCCCCCCTGGCCAAACCCTCCGCTGGCCAAACCCTCCGCTGGCCAAACCCTCCGCTAACCCGGACAACGCTGGAACAATTGTGCACTGCCCTATGGGACTCCAGATCACGGCSGGTTGTGATACAGCCTGAGATCGAACCCAGGTATGTAGTGACACCTCTAGCACTGCGAGGAAGTGCATTAGACCGCTGTGCCACTCGGAAGGCCCTCACAAGATAGCTTCGTGTTATTGTTGTTTTAACATTAGAGGGAAAAGACCTTATGTAACAAGCTGTTTGGAGGGTTCAGAGTGGAGCATTCAATTTCTATATTCAATTATGAGGAGAAGGAAGACTAGACTGAGGCAGCTCATAAAGTGACTTTATTCTCTAGAAGCAACTACCATCTCAATCAGCTCACATGACAGACAGGAATTTATAGACACTCATCAGGCATTACTAATCAACTCCAATTTCCGTAATCGGTTTCCGTTGCAAGACACAATGAATACACCCCTGAATACACCCCTGAAAACACCCCTGAATACACCCCTGGATCCCAGACTGCACCTTTGGACATGTAGCCAGATCAAAAACACAAGGTTCATTAACCCGTCGTCGTCCCCTTGGTCACCTCATTGAGCATGGGTAATAAGGAAACTCTTAGTTCCTAGGATCTCAACACACAAGCATTTCCTAATAAAAGCCAATTTATGCTTGCTCCYAATATACGGCGGCTTGCAGAGGKCAAATCGATCTCCGTACCACATCYCCGTGCGACTCCCAAATTGTARAACAATGCAGTGGGCTCTGTATAGCTCCGCCATGACATGATTGGTRGACGGTAAGTGGGGGAGAGAGGTCCTGTATAAACACAAAGTAACTTCCTTGACAACTTCCTTCACAACCGCTCTGRTCTGCGAGACGCKAGAAGTATGAATGCCCTGACTTCTGCGGCGGCTGCATSGCAGTAAATGCTGTACGGCCACAGRAGACAATGGATTTGCCATACAAAGCCTTTGATACTTACTGCTCAACTCAAATGTTCTGCTCAGTACAAACATTTTTGATCCTTTGAATGAAATCAATTTCCAGATGCTATGTACTGTATGCATGCATGGATATCCAGGACCACCCCCCCCCCCCCAACCAGTGGTGGTTGGTGCTCTTTAGGATGAGGGAGGATTATATATATTTTTTAATGAGCTGGCCTTATTTCTATTACAGCATATTGGATGACTTCATTCATATTCCATTCCCAGTTCAATGTAACATTGATAGGGTTAGGCTACTATGTTCCCTAATACCCATCATGAGGTTACTACAATCTAGCCTATGAATTAGTTTTACAATGTAGGTCGAGACAAATTTGAGTAATCAAGGTGACACATCAATATACCGCCTACACTACCTCTTGCCTGCATCTAGCTGTCTAGGTGTAATCATTAGTCCAACGTTGCAAAACAGTTTTTCTATTGGACAAATTCACGTATGGTCATCTCCGTTTCGTTCCAGTATCTTCCGTTTATGAATGTTTTTTCAACAGAATCGGAAGAATGAATACACCCCTGATCACACGCAAACACAGTTCACTTTCATAGCAGCCACATGCAAATAGCATGATCATTTGCTCTTTGTATAATTTCTTCACGCATCTACGTGCTCTCCTCCTGTCACCTTTTCCCTTCACTTGTGGATGTCAGTGCACAACACATCAGCTGTCTGTGACCAGGCGAAAAACCTTTCCAAGCCTAACCTTCATATCAGAACCGCTAACCGCTACATACAGCCTAAATCGTTGTCACCATATTAACTAACGGCATAGTCAACATAGCTACGAGAACTAACTCGTTACAGTAGTAAAACAGCTACAATCATGCAGTACAGTCAGCAAGCAGTTTAGCAGTTACACTGGTGGGCCCCGGTGGCAATAAATTAATAAAACCAAAAACTTATCTTGGCTTGGAAGAGTTCCAGTGTTGCATAGCCATCTAGCTAACATAGCATCTTTCTCTGTTTGAGCCGGGTCTTTCTCTGTTTGAGCCGGGTCTTTAAGTAGGCTAAACTAGCTAGCTGTCTTCGCTAGCTAAGTGAAAATAAAAGGGGGAAAAATACAACAAATTATAGCTAGCTCTTTCTCTTGCTCTCTGTCTTGCTTTTCTTTCATTTTGAAGGAATTAATCTGTTAGCTATTATATTTCTCTGAGTCAACTACTCACCACCTTTTTATGCACTGCAGTGCTAGCTAGCTGTAGCTTATGATTTTAGTACTAGATTAATTCTCTGATCCTTTGATTGGATGGACAACATGTCAGTTCATGCTGCAGGAGCTCTGATAGGTTGGAGGACGTCCTGTGGAAGTTGGCATAATTGCTGTTTAAGTCTATGGAACGGGGTGAGAACCATGAGCCTCCTAGGMTTTGTATTGAAGTCAATGTACGCAGAGGAGGACGGAAACTAGCTGTCCTCCGTGCTACCCTTCAGAGTGCTGTTGAGGCTAATGTAGACCTTCATTGCAAAACAGTGTGTTTTAAACAATTTTATTTGGTGACGTGAATATATTTAGTATGGTTTATGTAAAAATAAGAACTTTCATTATTTTTATTTGAGTGAAATTCACTGAGGAGGATGGTCTTCCCCTTCCTCCCCTGAGGAGACTCCCCTGCCACCCACCCTCCTATAGTATGAGATGTATGCCTGAGAAAACAGGCAGGCTCTCCCTCTCTCCCTCAGCAGGAACCAGGGTTAAGCTGCACCACTTCCCCTGGACAATAACAGTCCCTCRACGTCTCATCACTCTGACCTTACACGGAGGTRGTGMCCAAATTGGCARACTCTTCACTATATAATGTCCTACWTTGACCAGGGCCCATAGGGTTCTGATCAAAAGAAATGTACTGTGTAGGGAATAGGGTTCCAMTTGGAACCAGCRGACAGTCTATCAGAGTGCATGTGCCCTGCTGTCTGCTGGGTGTCTCCTTCCTGTGGAAAGGACCACAGTAAACCCTTTCATTTCCTCTTTGTCGCCTAATGAACCTTTCCAGGAGCTGCTGCTAATGTGCAACACTGGTGGAGTTGTTTTGAGAATSGGGATGAAGCGTTAGCCTCATTGTTACACTGGATGTTGTAGATGTGTCTCCTGGGTTAGATCAGAGAGCTCATGCCACTTGGCTCTTTGTCACAGAAA
Organism: Salvelinus sp. IW2-2015; assembly: GCF_002910315.2. Lineage (NCBI taxonomy): Eukaryota > Metazoa > Chordata > Actinopteri > Salmoniformes > Salmonidae > Salvelinus > Salvelinus sp. IW2-2015. Next base: position 145,923 of record NW_019943110.1, read on the forward strand.
GTTCTCTCATAGGCAGGATGCAGTTATAGAGCTACTGGGATACAGATGTGCAGATACTGCAAAAACTGTGCTATCACTTCACGTGAAACTATCTGGGGCGACATTTACAGTAAACTGTACTGTATCTGGGGRGATATTTACAGTAAAGGCAGGTTATTGTAGTACTACATAAATAAGTGAATGCACTGTTTGTGTTGTCAACAAAGTGGTTGACACAATCTATGCGTTTTTGCATATGACGTATATGAAGTGCTTATGTTCAATTGCATGGATTTTCTTCATTACTGGTTCTATTTGAGCGTGAACAGGATATAATGGAAGAGAATGTAGTTCCATGATCAGAAAGTGCCTCTAAACACTAAAGTCACTAAATACTGAATGAGGTGTAGATCCATGTAGCCTGTTCACTCTCTCCGGTCACAGCTCTTCTCTCTCCAGGTCACAGTACTGTACTGTATGTCCTGAGACACAATGCAAATCAAACAACTATGTTTGGGGGGGGGGGGGTTAGGGTATGTAAAACACATGTTACTGGGCTAATTTAAGTGTGTTTCTACATAATAACCAGATCTATGTGGTGGAGCTAGCCATGCAGTCATGTTAATGATAATCTAATATATGCCATTTAGTAGACGCTTTTATCCAAAATGACTGACAGTAGCGCATGCGTACGTTTTCATATGGGTGGTCCCAGCGGGAWTCAAACCCACAATCTTGGCAGTGCAAGTGTTCTACCAACTGAGACACAGACGACCCATGTCAATGGACCATACCTTATGTCTCTGTTTTCAGTTGGAATATGGTAGAGATTCAGGTCAGGAAGTGTGAAAGAGGTCTATTGACATCACATGCCATTATTATGCTCTGCATGACAAGCCTATAGAACAGTATGTAACTGTAGGTTGTCCATATACGTTGCTCTGTTTGTTGTGTTTGTCTCCAGCAGAGTTAGCTGCAGTACTATTATGTTGCTAGGTGAACAACCCTTTCCTTTTCAAAGCATTTTCAAAACAAAGGCCAGGAAGCAGAATTTGGAGTGAAAGTTCAATTAATTAATTTCTAATCACCTTGTCCAGTGTGTTGTTGCCAAGASTGAAGGTAGATTTTTAAGCTGGAACAAAATAATAATCTAGTATGGTTAATTTAATGACGTACAGCTGTTATCACTATCACATCAGCAGTTTCTTTGATTTATTTGATTACATTATTTAAAAATATTTTCCTTTACAAGTGTTACAGATAAAAACAAAGTTACATAATGTTAATTTMACTTGATTCTGTGGAAAAACATGACTGTTTTAAAAGGAACTGTTATTCACTTCTCCTGTGGTCTGCCTGCCTGCTGATTGGCTGCTGCCAGAGTGTGATGTCATTCTTGCCTGCTATAAGAACACTGKCTAGATCGGGAACAACATTCAACAGTGACAGAGTGGTGTGTTAGAACACAGAGCAAGTGGGACTGTTAATGTGTGTCACARGGCAAAAGAGGAAGGGGGAACATTTCTAATGAAGTTTAAACACCTAATTGGAGCTACAACGTATTTTTATCCAAAAAAGGAATACTTTTAGATTTATGGGAGACCAGGAGAACATTTGGAGGTTGGTAAATTACTTCAAGATTAAGTGTCAAATTAAATTGCATCTAAGAAATCTTGGATGAAATTACTCAATTGATCAATCCTTACTCATGCTTCCTACCTTGACTTTATACACATTACATTTACACTAGCTTATAAACCTATATGGTTTATTCTTTGTTTTATGGGTGTCTTCGACAATACGTTTCTTCTTATCTAATCTCTTCAAGCAGCCCATAGATCATGGAGAATGTGAGCACGCCTGCCTTGTTCAACSTATCGGACCTACCAGTGGAGATGAACTCYTCGTCTCACCAYTGGTCTTACTCGGAGTACAGCGAGGCTGAGGCAGTGCTGCTGGGCATCATCATGGCCCTGCTGGTATTGGGCATCGTCTTTGGCAACYTGCTGGTCATCACRGCCATCGTGCGCTTCCAGCGGCTGCAGACAGTCACCAACATYTTCATCACCTCTCTGGCCTGTGCTGARCTGGTCATGGGCCTGCTGGTGGTGCCCTTCGGCGCCTGCTACATCCTCCTCAACACCTGGCACTTTGGCAGCTTCCTGTGCGAGTTCTGGACGGCGGCAGACGTCTTGTGTGTGACGGCTAGCATCGAGACGCTGTGTGTGATCGCGCTGGACCGTTATCTGGCCATCACATCGCCGCTGCGCTACCCGTCCCTGCTGACCAAGRGCAAGGCGTGCGTGGTGGTTGTGACGGTGTGGGGCGTGGCCGCCCTAATCTCCTTCCTGCCAATCCACATGAAATGGTGGGTGTCTGACGAGCCCGAGGCGCTCAGCTGCCTGGAGAACGCCCACTGCTGTGACTTCAACACCAACGCTGCCTACGCCGTTGCCTCCTCCGTCGTCTCCTTCTACATCCCCCTGGCGGTCATGGTCTTCGTCTACGGACGCGTCTTCCAGGAGGCCAGGAAGCAGCTGCAGAAGATCCGCGGCAGCGAGGGACGGTTCCACYCCCAGATTATCAACAACAACAAGGGGCAGGATGGTGGGGGAGGAGGAGGGGGGAACGGGAAGAGGCCAAAGTTCTGTCTGAAGGAACACAAAGCCCTGAAGACGTTGGGGATCATCATGGGAACCTTTACTCTCTGCTGGCTGCCATTCTTCGTGCTCAATGTGGCGGTGACCATCTGGAAGGTGGACAACATTAAAATGCCATTCAGGATATTGAACTGGATAGGATACGCCAACTCAGCCTTCAACCCCCTCATATACTGCAGGAGCCCTGAGTTCAGGTACGCCTTCCAAGAGATTCTGTGCCTAAGAGGGACTGCTTTCCCCACTAATGAATACATATACAGAGGACACAGCTTGCAGGTTAGCCCTAAGGATAAGCCAGGCAGCTCTATACATGATACTGGGACCATGGAGCTGAGTACTGGCTCTCGGTCTAGTGTCACCAACACAAACAGGAATTGCAATAAACCTTCACTTGCCTCCATTGTCTGAAGCGCAGGGTGTTACCAGGAGACTGGTCTTTCTCATTTAGTCAGACCTGGTGAGCAGACATGGGATAGGAAATTACATGTGAATCTATTTCCATACTTAAATGTGTTACTATAAGAATATTATTCTAGTAATGTGTAGGTTATTAAATGTTATATGTTTCATCTTAATATTGAACAGTCTGCAAAAGACTTAGGAAGTATATTGTTTGTGGACTTGATCACGTGTACGTGTGGTTTTGTAGACATGAGTATGTGCACATGTCATGTACTCTAGTGCTTGTGTCTGTGTGTATTTCAACACCAGGGTTCAGGTACTAAGTTCATGTCTCCAGTTTGGTTGCACAAAAAAACAAAAAAAATCTACCTCATTAGCATTGTTTTTGATTCATCTCCATCTCAAAGAGCTTCAAGAACAAATCATTATAGTCTGTTTGTATGAAAATGAATAATGTTGTCTGTCAGTTGAACTGACTGTTCTTTGCTGGCAGTGGTCTGAAAGGCCAGGGTAGGAAAGGTCCAAAGAATTAACAGGCAGAACAAGAGATCAAATTAGAGTTCTACAGTAYTATGTGCCCCCCCCTACTTGTGCCTGTAGCCAGCCCTCTGTCTGTAACACATTCCATATTGATCTGGGTCTCTCCCAGAGCCATCCCAGGGGCTTCTGTCTGTCTGTGGGATTCTGAACCCTCCCTCGGCCACGGCCCACAAATCCAACTCTCTGACGAGTGACGGCAGGTGCATATCATCACAGGCAGGCGCTATTACCAGCTGCACCGCACCAAAAAAACATTTAAACAGTTGAGCAAACGCTCACGCTGCTCTGTCCCACTCCCTCCAGCCACCCTTCAATACCTCAACCTTCACCTTCCCTACAACACCATTTAATAAGTGTGGTTACATACGCATGTCCTGCCGCCCCTCAGACGGTGTGTAAGGACACACAGACAGACAAGKCTCAATAACCCTTGCAAGCACGGTATAGGTCAGAGCAGCAGTACCTTAATGCTGGGTAGTGTGACCACCACTGTACGTCATTCTGACACCAATACCCAGCCAGTAAATTTAGTCTGTAAAGTTATATTTAGTGATTGCTTTTACACTCTACCTTGCTGCTCCTCTGTGTTATTAGTTGTTAATGGCGACCGTGGGAACGGTTGTTGTTGTCGTGCTGTTCTCCGCTGTTGCTCTAGTGTTTCAAGTTTTATTTTMGGGGTTTATTTATTTATTTATTTTTTTGCTGTTGTGAAGCTACAGTGTTTACAGAGATTCCTGGACAAACTGTCTGATTTGGGAGACAAACAAAATGTAGTAATAGATATACGCAATGTACTAACTAGCGAAAACATAAGGAAATAAACCACTACAGMGAGGGAGAAGTTGAGCCAAAGGGTTAGTTGAGCCACCCTTCGTTTCTAGGAAACTACACACAACATTAATCATGTGAGCAGATATTTAGGAATAGGTCATCATTTCATGGAGTCTGTGAAGGAAGAAACCACAGAGAAAAAGCAAGTTAGTTCCAATAAACTGATTTTCACAAAGTCAAAAATATATTGTCTTAAAGATTTCATGATGCTTGTATCTAAACCAAGGTTTTAAGACTTTTATACATCTGTCGGTCTCTATAAGCTTCAATATGAGGTCCTGAACCTGCATGAAAGTGCATCCTTGTAGCTGTGGGGGCTAATAAAYACTAAATGTTTGTCTTGGGGTAAATTGAGCCAATGGCCACTATACCCCATTCAAATGATGATTGCATTTGGTCAGTTTTATGCATAGTATGCGTAGTATTTCTGCAGTGTGTCATACATATGAACTCAATATTGTTACAGAGCAGACATCATGTCCGTGTATACAAACATAAAACGGGCCCTTGAGAGAAGCCAAGGAAGGGAAGAAGTCCATTTGAACAGCAGCAAGGGATGAACAAATAGACTGAATAACACTGAAGGTACATGAACAAAAAAAGCCTATTAACATGTACCTGTGTGAAAGAGAAGCTATGATGGAGTAGCAGAGACACACCAGGTCTTATGTGATGACATGGAGTCTCAGCTTGATAAGAGAGGCTATGATAGAGTAGCAGAGACACACCAGGTCTTTATGATGACATGGAGTCTCAGCTTGATAAAGAGAGGCTATGATGGAGTAGCAGAGACACACCAGGTCTTATATGATGACATGGAGTCTCAGCTTGATAAAGAGAGGCTATGATAGAGTAGCAGAGACACACCAGGTCTTATATGATGACATGGAGTCTCAGCTTGATAAAGAGAGGCTATGATAGAGTAGCAGAGACACACCAGGTCTTATATGATGACATGGAGTCTCTGCTTGATAAAGAGAGGCTATGATAGAGTAGCAGAGACACACCAGGTCTTATATGATGACATGGAGTCTCAGCTTGATAAACATATCAAGAATCTCACAGACCAGTTTCATGGGCTTAGTGGTCTTTAATGTAGAGAACTGCCTACGAAACAATCTCCCTTTCCCAGACAACTGGTCGACAAATGGAAGGGTAAGTGATATTGAACAGAGAGATCTGAATGTACACCCCCATTCCATGAATTAAACTTTGACCTACCAGCACCATCACCCACTGTCACAGGACACCATCACCCACTGTCACAGGACACCAACACCCACTGTCACAGGACACCAACACCCACTGTCACAGGACACCATCCCCCACTGTCACAGGACACCAACACCCACTGTCACAGGACACCAACTATATTGTTTTAGAAGGAATACTACATTTCTCTTGAGGTAGTGATGCTGAATGTAAAAMAATATATATAATGGCTCAACTTACCCAACTCTCCCCTATAGCTTTTGCAGAATCTGCACATAGTCTTGATCAAATGATCAAATGTAAGATTGGAACTTTTCCTTGCAGATGTTCTACGTAGGTAGGTAGGTGCTCTCAGTGATGATGAACGCTGTAGGTGTCAATTTTTGGCAGATTTTGTCCAGGTGTTACTGAAAAGAAACCTCGACATCACACGTGATTCAGCTTGTAATGAACTAGGATAATGGTGTAGTACACTTGTACTTCAACAGAGACTGTATCGCACCTTCACGTCAGCCAGCCAAGTGAAAAAAGTTACTCTAAAATGGTCTCATCATGCACTGACTGTAAATATTTAGAATGTTTCAAATGATTTCTTAGTGTATAGGTCTATACTAAACCCTGTTACTTTACAACTACTTAGATAGCTACTGATGTGTGTGTGTGTGTGTGTAGGTGTCTGTCTGCTTGTGCTAACTGTTTGAATATTTATTTAACCTTTTATTTTTGACAGGGAGTCATGCTGAGACCAAGGTCTCTTGTACAGATGAGCCCTGTATACACATCAATATTCACATCAATATTCACATCAATATTCACATCAATACACGAAAAGCAGAACACAATCATAGAAAACAAACACATTCTTCAGTACAAAGGTCCTCAACCAGCCTTTTGAATTGCTTTAGAGGCACCAATTCATCACATTCTTTTTTAGATCGAAGGGATCCATGAGACCGGGTCTAGTATCTTGTACGTCTGTCTGTAAGTTAACAATGAAGAAARGTACGGCGGAAGTTTATGCAAGAGGGCTTTCTAAATAAAAAGAGTGCAATGCATCGATCTACAAGACTTCAGAGAGGGACAGTCTACTTTCTGATACAGAATGCAGTGATGTGTACTGAACCTATCGCMCGTAATAAAGCACAGTGTGTCCAATGGCTTCAGTACAGCGGCAGCTGCATTTATATGGACAATATCTTCCTAGTCTATAACCGGTATGAATGTTGACTGAATGATTTGTTTTCTCCTATCTAATGAAAGGCAAAACCTTTTCCTATAAAATTCATGACCTATTCAATTTTAATTCTTCATTTCTTCACTAACTCGTCAACATGCTTTTTGAAAGATAGCTTTTTTTCGTCAATCCAGATGCCCAGATATTTACAAGCGGGGACACGGTCAATGAGGGCACCAACCAATGTAAATATACAGTATTTTCATTCATCATCATATACATTATAACGTGATTTGGAGAATAATATATACTTGGTTTTGCCTGCATTAAGTATGTAAGTACGTACTTAAGTAAGAGTTTGCTCAGACAGTGGTGCTTTGGAGGTTTGATTTTCATAGGAAAACATGAGGTACTGTATGTGTTAACTCACTAACTCACCCTCGTTGTTATGGACACAAGAACACTTGTGATGTATGTACTGTAAATGTGAATAATGTGAATAATGTATTATCCTGCCGTTGCAAAATGTTACCATGAATATATTGTGTCAACTTCAGACACGTAGCTACAAAAGTACGAGACATAGTCTTAGATATTTACATATCAAAATTATTTCATTCCACTGAAAACTTGTCATTTGCCAAATGAAATTACTGTACATTCTCAGAGAGTTAACAAAGGCAAAATATTTTACAGCTGTAATTTTTTATTAGAAATAATATTTACTAGAAATATTAGCAGTCTGTTTTAAAATTGTATTTTGTTAAATGTTTCTTTCCATGTGTGACATGTCTGAGATTAAACCCATTTGTGTCTGTTGCTTTCTAAGACCTGGTTCTGTGTAGTGAGAGAGTGTAGTGAGAGAGCACACTGCCCCCCTCTGGTAAGGCTGTTAACTGGAGCAGGCAGAAGGATCAGTCAACATTGTTTTTATGATATTTTCCAGTCCGACGCTTATTCTCACCTCTGCTGCTCCCCAGCCCTTTTATAAAGACAGCCTGTTGCTAAGGCCAGYGTCCTACATTACAGGACAGGACATTGCACATGGATTCCATGAACAACATGACATTTCATATGCCCACAGCTGTTGTGCACTGGGAAGCACTGAGGCAGGCATGAGAAGGACTGACTGGTGGAGTTCGTCTGCAGGGGTTCACACATCTCTGCTGACAAGGAGACTAGAAARATGCAATGGAAACAGCTGTGTCCATGTTGGACAGTAACACTCACTGGACTGAAGGGCAGCTCTTCTCTTTTTCACAGATCTTGATCTCCACTGTGGGGAGGAATGGTGCCTCTGAGCACTGATCAARGAAACTGAGTTTACATTTCTCAATCGCTACTGGCCTGATATGAGTCCCAATCTAATGCTCCAGGGAATGTTGCATTGCAGGTTCCACACTGTAGCTGTGCCATGATGGTAAAACGATGTACAGTTTCAATTGCATACCTTTTATTCATGTGAATCAATTCTGCAAGTGTAATGTATTTCAAACATTCTGTATTTGCTATTACCTTATAGAGCAGGGGTATTCAACCGAGGGTCCACGGCCTCCTAGGGGCCCACAGAGGTGCTGCTGGGGGTCTGCAAAATACATATACAATTTTATATATATATATATATATTTGTAAAAATATTTGAATGAATGACATTAGCAACAACAGAATAAACWAAATTTGAATGTCATACCTACAGTAGAAATAGGAGAATATCTTAATTCTTATGATGGTAATTGTATTTCTTAACTCCTAATATTGAGCGAATTACATTCATTGGAGCCAATTACACTCATGCACCTGCAAATCAAATCAATTAAATCAAAAATGTATTTGTCATATGCTTCGTAACCGACAGGTGTAGACTAACCGTGAAATGCTTAATTACTGACACCTTCCCAACATTGCAGATAGAAAAACATAGAAAATAATAACACAATGAATAAATAGACAACCGATGTGGCAGTGTTGCTGGCTGCTGCTAAGTTTTCAAGACTTGGACATAAATGTTTTGCCATCACATGGCTAACCCTTGTTTAACCAGCTAAACMGCTGCTCTTAGCAAAAATGGGTTTGGAGGTACCTTTCTAACTAATTGGCTAGAGTTTACACTTCCTCTTCTAATTATAATGTGGGAAGGTCAAAATAATGAAAAACTATCTACCAACTTTATTCAYTTGAAAATGTTGATTACTTCTTACTTCACCTGATGATAAGATGACATTTTTGCTAATGTACAGTACCATTCAAAAGTTTGGATGCAGTTTTTCTTTATTTTTACTGTTTTCAACATTGTAGAATAATAGTGAAGAYATCAMWACTRTRAAATAACACATGGAATCATGTAGTAACCAAAAAAGTTTTAAACAATTGAAAATATATTTTATATTTGAAATTCTTCAMAGTWAACACCCTTTGCCTTGAACACTCTTGGCATTCTCTCAACCAGCTTCATGAGGTAGTCACCTGGAATCCATTTCAATTAACAGGTGTGCCTTGTTAATTTGTAGAATTKATTTCCTTAATACGTTTGAGCCAATCAGTTGTTGTGACAAGGTTGGGGTGGGTATACAGAAGATAGCCCTATTTGGTAAAAGACCAAGTCCATATCATGGCAAGAACAGCTCAAATAAGCAAGGAGAAATGACAGTCCATCATTACTTTAAGACATGAAGGTCAGTCAATATGGAACATTTCAAGAACTTTGAAAGTTTCTTCAAGTGCAGTTGCAAAAACCATCAAGCGCTATGATGAAACTGGCTCTCATGAGGACCGCCACAGGAATGGAAGACCCAGAGTTACCTCTGCTGCAGGGGATACATTCATTAGAGTTACCAGCCTCAGAAATTGCAGCCCAAATAAATCATAGGAGTGGGTCGCCGGTTTACCTGGGAGGGGGTCCCTGGGCAAGAAATGGTTGAAGACCCCTTGTTGTAGAGCCACGGCTTCTTTCTGCATTGTTCCACTTTATCAGTGCGTGGGTCTGCTGCTGCCAGCCAGTGTTATGATTACTGTATATATTATCATAAACAGAAGTGTTTTATCTGGTAACTGGWGAGACCTGTGCTACTGACCAAGAATACAATCTGGAGGTGACATATTTCCCATGCTGCATGTCAGTCACACAGTATGGTGTAAGTAATCTAGCACCATTCCCTGTTGTTCAAAAATATCTACTGTATCGGCATTGATGTTTTATTTATTTTTTACAGTGGTCATTGTGTATGTGTACATTTCGGTTGAACTATGTGATATGGTATTTGTATTTAATAAATCATTTATTGTGTAATATATCATTTTTTTGCAGTTGTATGAATCTATCAACAAACTAGACAGTCTTTTAAATACTGAGAAAAGTGTGCATGCACACACACACACACACACACACACACTTTGGCTGACTTTTGTGTGTCAACCTCTTATCAGCCTCAGTGGGGCATCATCCAGTAACCCTAGGTAACCCCAGGACAATGAGAAGAGATTTCCTGGGAGTTCCCTGGTCTGCTATGTAGTAAACAGATCCTATCCAGCTAATCTACCCCACCTGCTACCAGATTGTCTCACTCTAACACCCAGATCAAAGCACCAAGCCCAGTGCTTAACCAGAGCCTGTAGGCCTGGACACTAACCAGCAGGATTGTGGGCCAGGGCCATAGACCTGTAGCCACAATAGAGACCAGTGACGGACAGATCACACAGATGAAATATGACTGTAGTCCAATGTTTTGCATTTCTCTGCTCTGAGCTAATCATTAAGTTTTATCAGATCCTCTGACTCATGGTCTTTGAGGAGAGTAATGTTCACCATCTGTTTACATGGCTGTCGGCCAGCTGTAGTGGATGGTAGTGGACTCGCTGCCCAGCCTGTAGCTATGCACTCTCTGCTTTTTGGAAATTTGACTACATATTTTTCCTCCTGTGCTGTAGGTCATCTTGGATTATTTGCCCAGCTGCTTATATCCAGGTTACGAGTTACGCTGAGTAAGGTGAGATTAGTTGTAGTAGCTATCTACTGTACTGTGTATAGTTCTAAATGTTAGTAAATGTTAGTTAGAAGATTATACAATAGTCCTGTCAGTGTTTTGGGTGCCAAAGCAAAATGTCTGACACCAAGCCACCTATAGACTATCAAAGACTAATGAGACAGTTAAACGACACCAACTGAACTCACACACCCTTACAGTTAATATCTGCTTTGTTGTACTTGGCAACCGGTAAGGGTGAGAGATAAATATGGCTTGAATGGCATATTCATCATGAAACAATACTAGAATAGAAAGGGCTAGTAGTAATACACGTATAATCAGTCTATTACAGCTATTATGTGTGTCCCAGTGATGTCCCTCGAAATGTGTCACAATTTCAAAGATACACTGATTTTCTCTTCATATTCTAGTCACTTCTTTATCGTCCTCTGAGGATACTTTTACAGTATAATTATTTAATCTGGGAGTGATTTCCACTCTGAGTCCGACTCCACCTCATACAGCTGAGCCGTTCCCAGGAGAGGGAGTTGGCTGGTGTTGATACAAGGTGGTAATACCAGGTGTCTCCAACATCACGTTACCCTGGGCTCAGGCTAGGTTAAGACTGAAGTGTGTAAATAGACCGTCTCCCCAGGAGAACAGGTTCACACCACATGGGCTAAGTGGATATTAAACAGATGAAAGCTTTGCCGCTGAACGCCCACTTTTATTCAATTATTAGAGACAGTGTTCCAGCAGGTAAATAATTAATGAGAGGTGTGCGATCTCCTGTTGAATCCCAATGATACTCTTATTTAGTGATGCTGATGTTGTGCTTGTTTTCAATGAAGCAAGAGCTGCAATCATTGTCTGAGAGCTAAAAATGCTTCCATTTATAGGCCGATCAAATACTGAAGCCTACATCAGAGGTGATCACGGTGGTCTTTCTCCTGCATCTGGACGACGTCTCACCCTAAAGCTGTTAATGGATGCCATTAGACTGAGTATGTGGAGACAGGCCACTGAAATCAGCTTTTGGTAGCTATTCTGGCAAGTCTCAGCAACACGGCGGTGCAGAGGCTGTTTGACAAGATATCTCATAGATGTTTAATGAAAGCAATCTGTTTTAGGGGCTTAACCGTGATTGGGCCCCAGCTGTGTAACTTCACCACTTTCTGGTATTACTGCAGATAMGGTCCACTCCCGTAGAGAATGTGTTCCTGAGATTCAGAGGTTTTGTGTAAACTAAGGAATAAACGACACTGTCTCTGCTGGTCTTTGCTGTTGGCACTCATGTTCACTTATGTTCCCTGTTCCCGGTCTTATGTAGGGGAGTGACGAGGATTCAGGAATGTAAAGGAACATGATAGGCCAGATCCATTATCCAGCGAGAACTTTTCTACCTCTTTCCAACATCTGTTTCTTCTGTGATTTTTGCCTCTAAATAAGGGTTTGTCCGTCGTTTTAGGCAATTGAATTCTCAGATGCACTTCTTAGTGCAGTATCTTGTWAAATCTGTTTCCATGTAGTAACACTGTCCAGTTCTCCCTACTTTGAATATTGTATTTTTACACTGCTCATCTGCATTAATGATMATTTAGTTAACCTTGCTAACAGCACTAGTGGAGACCTGAGTCATCCACACGTGGGAATCTGCAGAGATTATTTTTGCAGACCATGCTTCCTGCTGTGTTCCATCCCTAAGGCTCTGTTCAGATTTTGTTTTTGTTTGTCCTTATGAATGGCAAAATATTCACACAGAAAAAGTAAGGTGAATGGTCCAGTGACTGATGTTCCTGCCTCATGAGTTGGACACTAAATCCATACGTGTAAATCCAGCCTGGACCAAGATCTCCACTCCTGTGACAACACACTGTCCTCTCCAACTGCTCCCTCTCTGTCATCCATCTATCAGCTCTCTGTCATCCATCTATCAGGTCTCTGTCGTCCATCTATCAGCTCTCTGTCATCCATCTATCAGCTCTCTGTCATTCATCTATCAGCTCTCTGTCGTCCATCTATCAGCTCTCTGTCGTCATTCTATCAGCTCTCTGTCATCCATCTATCAGCTCTCTGTCATCCATCTATCACCACTCTGTCATCCAGCTATCAGCTCTCTGTCATCCATCTATCACCACTTGTCATCCAGCTATCAGCTCTCTGTCATCCATCTATCACCCATCTGTCATCCAGCTATCACCACTCTGTCATCCATGCTATCACTCTGTCATCCAGCTATCAGGTCTGTCGTCCATCTATCAGCTCTCTGTCATCCATCTATCAGCTCTCTGTCATCCATCTATCAGCTCTCTGTCATCCATCTATCACCACTCTATCATCCAGCTATCAGCTCTCTGTCATCCATCTATCACCACTCTGTCATCCATCTAAGCTCTCTGTCATCCATCTATCAGCTCTCTGTCATCCATCTATCACCACTGTCATCCATCTATCAGCTCTCTGTCATCCATCTATCACCACTCTGTCATCCATCTATCACCACTGTCATCCATCTATCAGCTCTCTGTCATCCATCTATCATCACTCTGTCATCCTTCTATTAACTTTCAGGGGACAAAATTTGCTGTCAACCTGGTAACAGGTGGTTACTGTGATGCTGTCATCCTCAGTGGCATTCCTCAGTAATGAAAAACTCCCACAGTGGTTTATGTGAAAGATTCCCACAGTTGTCCCTGTGAAAGACTCCCAGAGTGGTCTCTGTGAAAGACCACTTATGTGGAAAAACTTCCACAGTGGTTTATGTGAAAGATTCCCACAGTTGTCCCTGTGAAAGACTCCCAGAGTGGTCTCTGTGAAACTGTCAATACAACCAATAAAAAAGAGGGTCCACTATGGATAAATAAAGCAACAAGTCTACAAGAAAAGAGGAGTGCACCAATGACATTCATTTATGGTTTGCTTACGTTTTTTTACCCATTGGTGCTGTTTGGTGATGCTGTTCAGTCGTTGAATAGTAAAACACCTGGCTTTAGTGTGTGTCAACAKTGTTCCACGTAGAACTTAGTGTTAGAGAAACTGCTTATCTTTGCCTACTGTTGCTCTGTGTCTATACACCATTGAGGAACATACAGCGTGTGCGTGCGCACGTGCCTGTGTCTGGGAAGTAGGTTTTATGGACCTACATGAATCATAGGCTTTCATTATGTGACGGCAAAAATGGTGTTGTGATGGTAATAGGACCAAAAATATGGCTTTAGAGTGGTGCTGATTTCAGAGAAGAACACAATGTTATTTCACCCAATGTGCCTCCAATAAAGGGAAGGGAACATTGCAGAAAGAGGACATTTGTTCTAGTCTCCTCACTCAGTCCCACGCTGACTCACTCAGACAACACAAATCTATTTTGTCATACAGCAGGTAAAACATGATGTTTTCCATGAGAGTAGAGTTTATTGACGCACCCGGTGTAAGAGAATCAAAAAAATAATAATCCACTTCAAAGCTAGAGATATCAGTTTATTGGCTGCGTCTCAATCCAAAGCATTTCGGCGATGTCTGCCGTTTTGTCACACCATGAGATTTTCCCGAAATTCTTCTCACGAAAACGTCTGTACATGTAATGTCCGAATGGTTTGGCCTAGACTCTCACAAACACGATGGTGTTCTCTGTTTTTCTCTCACAAGTGTCACAGGACTCCTCTGAAGGTAACCCATACAAACAAATGGAAGTATGGAGGTCGTTATGTGCCAACAAAAATAAGGGGTTGTCTGTCAATCTGTCCAAAAAAACAAAGATATTTCCTGAACTTTCTTATATCTCCTAGATATAGGCACAGACACTTCAAAACCATATTCCTTATTATTTATTATTTGACTGTCATTTGCCATTTATGAATGCGTTATTCAATGTGTTTCTATGGACTATAGTAGTAAAGCCAAATTCAATATTTTTAAATATATATTTATATATAATATATATACAGTACCAGTGAAAAGATTGGACACACCTACTCATTCAAGGGATTTTCTTTATTTTTTGTATTTTCTACATTGTAGAATAATAGTGAAGACATCAAAACTATGAAATAACACATATGGAATCATGTAGTAACCAAGTGTTAAACAAATCAAAATATATTTTATATTTGAGATTCTTCAAAGTAGCCACCCTTTGCCTTCTCTCAATCAGCAGGAGGAGAGGAGTTCCCACATATGAGGAGTTCCCACATATGCTGAGCACTTGTTGGCTGCTTTTCCTTCACTCTGCGGTCTAACTCATCCCAAACCATCTCAACTGGGTTGAGGTCGGGTGATTGTGGAGGCCAGGTCATCTGATGCGCACTCCATCACTCTCCTTCTTGGTCAAATAGCCCTTACACAGACTGGAGGTGAGTTTTGGGTCATTGTCCTGTTGAAAAATTATAATCCCTCTAAGCACAAACCAGTATCGCTGCAGAATGCTGTGGTAGCCATGCTGGTTAAGTGTGCCTGAATGAGTGTGCCTTGAATTCTGAATAAATCCACAGTGTCACCAGCAAAGCACCACACACCATCACACCTCCTCCATGCTTCACGGTGGGAACCACACATGCAGAGATCATCCGTTCACCTACTCTGCGTCCAAGACACGGCGGTTGGAACCAAAAATCTCAAATTCGGACTCATTAGACCAAAGGGCAGATTTCCACCAAGTCTAATGTCCATTGCTCGTGTTTCTTGGCCCAAGCAAGTCTCTTCTACTTCTTGATGTCCTTTAGTAGTGGTTCTTTGCAGCGATTTGACCATGAAGGCTTGATTCACGCAGTCTCCTCTGAACAGTTGATGTTGAGATGTGTCTGTTACTTGAACTCTATGAAGCATTTATTTGGGCTGCAATCTGAGGTGCAAACAAGTCTGGTTCATCCTTGGGAGCAATTTCCAAACGCCTGAAGGTACCACGTTCACCTGTACAAACAATAGTACGCAGTATAAACACCATGGGACCACGCGGCTGTCATACCGTCAGGAAGGAGACGCGTTCTGTCTCCTAGAGATTAACGTACTTTGGTGTGAAAGTGCAATCAATCTCAGAACAACAGCAAAGGATCTTGTGAAGATGCTGGAGGAAACAGGTAAAAATTATCTATATCCACTGTAAAACGAGTCCTATATCGACATAACCTGAAAGGCCGCTCAGCAAGGAAGAAGCCACTGCTCAGAAACACCATAAAAAAGCCAGACTACGGTTTGCAACTGCACAATGGGGACAAAGATCATACTTTTTGGAGAAATGTCCTCTGGTCTGATGAACAAAATAGAACTGTTTGGCCATAATGACCATTGTTATGTTTGGAGGAAAAAGGGGGAGGCTTGCAAGCCAAAGAACACCATCCCAACCGTGAAGCACAGGGGTAGCAGCATCATGTTGTGGGGGTGCTTTGCTGCAGGAGGGCCTGGTGCACTTCACAAAATAGATGGCATCATGAGGCAGGAAAATTATGTGGATATATTGAAGCAACATCTCAAGACATCAGTCAGGAAGAGTAAGCTTGGTCGCAAATGGGTCTTCCAAATGGACAATGACCCCAAGCATACTTCCAAAGGTGTGGCAAAATGGCTTAAGGACAACAAAGTCAAGGTATTGGAGTGGCCATCACAAAGCCCTGACCTGAATCCTATGAAAGATTTGTGGGCAGAAACTGCACAAAAGACATGCTCGTGTGCGGGAGCAGAAGGAGTTACCTGGACAAGGACGGTGCACAAACTCACCGCATACTCACACCACGCCTCTCGATAACTTGTAGTGGAGAGGGTTTTGTTGAGAGGCTATATCTCCGAACGATTATAAGACCCACGGTTAAATTCAACTTTTTAAACGGCACACAATCTGTTATATGTGGGGAAGTTTGTGGAAAGACTACTCTCAATTCACGGTTATAACATGGTAATCTGATCGTGACAAGCTCTCACATAGCGAGAAAATTTGATAGTAGAGGCATCGCTATTAAAACGCATAGATAACTATTGGAATTGTCTCATTCGTAGAATAGATAGACTCTTATTCTGACATTTCCATTTCTTAAAACTACAAGGTTGGGGATAGTTCTACTGACGTGATTGAAGAAGAGCGATATTAATACCGTACTGGAATTATAAAATAAATTACATCGCTACTGTTAAGTATATTAATAGTTATATGTAATTCTGACATTTCACATTCTATGAGGTGTAATTGATTAAGTCGGCTGCAGGCTCAACCTAGGACTTGACATCAGCCTCTTCGCTAGACAGCTGGAATTTTTTCTACATTCAAGTGCATTATTAATGTATCAGATGATTTTCCGATCGATCAAATCGAGCTTTGACATTACTTGTTGTCTCAGTTGGCTCAAAGTGTGTAGTGTTTAATCTCTACTTCCGCGATCCACCAGCTGTACATCTACTGTTATTGTAATTATCCTTCCTGTGTCTTTGAAATCTTAAACTATACCACTATCACCTCTATTGCTTTTTCATTTTCCAGTATCGGCTCATGGACCTGACCTGTCCACCGGAACGTGCTACCTGTTCCCCAGACCGCTGTTTTCACTCGCTAGAGACCGCGGAGTCGGTAGTAATATCTAATGATGGTTCTATGAAACGACATCTTGCTTTAGTTTCTCTTCCGATATTCTTATTTGGACCTTGCTGTGTCTGATTGTTTATGGACAGTTGTAGCATCTGGTCATAGTTCATGTACTATTATCTTCTGCACCCGGCACAGGACAAGAAGATGGATCTGTGCACCCCTCATCAGCCCTGGTTCCTGCTCTAGGTTTGTTACCTAGGCTTCTATATCCTTTTAGGCTGAGTCTTTGTCTTCTCTAGTCGCCGTGCTTGCTCACTACGTGCCATTCAATGGGCCTGTTTGGGGTTGTAGTCTGGTGTGGTTTCCTGTCTTACAGTCACTTAGAGATATATAGCTCCTAGCCATGTTTACGTATTGCGTGCTCATGCTATATATATTATTTAAGTTGTAACATGTTTATTTGCAATATGTCGTTACATTTATCTGTCACATTGTCGTCTTATTGTACAGTATATACTTGAGCTCTATTACCCTCAATCGCCTCTTACTCCGTACTCTTAGTTCCCTGTATCGCCCCACTCTGATTATTTGCTCGTCTCACCTTACTTGCATATTTAGTATTTTTTTTTACTACTTGCTACTTTACGTGTTAGATTCCTGCGTGTTATGGGTGACAGGTATATTATGTGATATTGTTAGTATCTTAACTTCTGTTGTGATCATACTGCCCTGCTCTGGATGAGAAGTACACATAGCATATTTCGCTATACACCACAATTATCATTCTGCTATTAGCACGTGGTATGTGACGCGATTACCAACTTGATTTTGTTTACCTCGGTCTCTCACCATCTTAGGTAGGGGTTCTTTATATAGAGGTCTTTGCTTCTTTATAGATACTCTTTTACTATACGAGGGCTTTCTTTCTCATTCACCTCCCTGACTTATGGGTATTAAAAAAAAAACACATTTTCGGTTTTCAGTCTTCTAATGCGACTTCACGCGACACCACTATTATGTTATGTTTTTCAGGTCCTTACATGGCATCTCAGACCCTCAGGACCACAATTCATGTTGTCCAGTTCTAGACTGGATCTGGCTCACCAGTCACCACAGCCGCTATGTTATGTTTCGTGTCCTGAATGGACTTTCTAATCAGGACCACAGAACTTACATGTTATGAATTGTTTTCCTGTTCTCCCGTTGATTCGTCGCGAACCATTCACCATGAACATCATTTATGTTTTTCAGTGTCCCTTTACACTTGGAACTTCACCAGATAACACATTCCCAGCTATTTTCAGTTCCTGATTGTGACTTCCCATTCTTTCCGTCCAGACCATCAACACATCCCTTCTTATGTACCCACTTTCAGTCCTCAGATGGTACTCTCACCAGCTAACAATCCCTTATGTTTTCAGCGTACTATATTGTACTTCACTCTCTAGAAACTACATTATCGTTTTCAGTCTCTATATTCCCGGTTAGCTCTCTTGGCATCCACCAGGGCCAGGACTAGCGATTTATCCGTTTTCATGGTTCCTAATGTCGACTTGCCCCGACCCCTTAGTAATAATACCCATTTATGTCTCCTCATTTGCTGTCCAGGGATCATGGACTCTCTTGTACCAGCTTAACACACTTTATGTTTCAGTCCCAATGGACTTCACCAGAACGCAAAAACATATTCATCATCTTCTGAGCATGTAGCGATATCGTCGACTTGTGCTGCTTGAAAACGCCTGTCTATCACACTTCTGAGTCACTGTTATGCAAATCTTCACTAAGTCCAAGCGCAGAATTCTGGCTGTTTTGTCGTTGTATCCAGGGTGAGGGTCTTATTACTCCTCAAACACGGAAAGCTGCTGCTCACTTTGAGGAGGATGTAAACTTAGCAAACTAA
>NW_019943110.1:166893-169125 GCF_002910315.2 Salvelinus sp. IW2-2015
CTCATCTTCATGTACAGTATATACTGTATTCTATACTATTGCTACTGTATCTTAGTCTATGCCACTCTGACATTGCTCGTCCATATATTTATATATTTTTTATTACATTCCTTTACTTAGATTTGTGTTGTATTGGGTACAGTATATTATGTGAAATTGTTAGATTTAACTTGTTTGATATTACTGCACTGTCGGAGCTAAGAACACAAGCATTTCGCTACACCCACAATAACATCTGCTAAACACGTGTATGTGACCGATACAACTTGATTTGACTCTTTATATAGAGGGGTTCTTTATATAGAGGTGCTCTTTATATATCTTTATATAGAGGGGCTCTTTCATTCACTCCCTTTGGTAAAAAAAAAAACACATTTATGTTTCAGTCCTAATGGACTCACCAGAACACATTTATGTTTCAGTCCTAATGGACTTCACCAGAACACATTTATGTTTCAGTCCTAATGGACTTCACCAGAACACATTTATGTTTCAGTCCTGATGGACTTCACCAGAACACATTTATGTTTCAGTCCCGATGGACTTCACCAGAACACATTTATGTTTCAGTCCTAATGGACCTCACCAGAACACATTTATGTTTCAGTCCTGATGGACTTCACCAGAACACATTTATGTTTCAGTCCTGATGGACTTCACCAGAACACATTTATGTTTCAGTCCTAATGGACTTCACCAGAACACATTTATGTTTCAGTCCTAATGGACTTCACCAGAACACATTTATGTTTCAGTCCTAATGGACTTCACCAGAACACATTTATGTTTCAGTCATAATGGACTTCACCAGAACACATTTATGTTTCAGTCCCAATGGACTTCACCAGAACGCAAAACATATTCATCATCTTCTGACATGTAGCTGAACGTCGACTTGTGCTGCTTGAAACGCTGTCTACCCACCTTCTGAGTCACTGTTATGCAAATCACTAGCAGCAGCAGAATTCTGCTTTTTCGTATCAGGGTGAGGGTCTTATTACTCCACAACAGGAAGCTGCTGCTCACTGGAGTAACTCAACTAAKGATATGAGGAGTTAGGTCATCTGATAAATGAAAAAAATAGATGATAGATTATCTGTTAAGATTTGCCAAATCAATTACATMACAACCGGTTCCACACACTTCATGTATTAAAGTCCTTTTGACTTGATTCACCGAGGAGTTAAATGTAAAAGTAGGTCTGTCAGAGTTAATCCGTTAATTTGAGTGAACTTTTTGTAATTTTAGTGCATKATTTTTGTTATTGTGATTAATTGCATCTTCTGAAAGCATTGAAAATACACTGAAAACATCCTAAATACATGATATATACAGCTAAAATGTACACTGCGATGTGAAAACAAGTTGACATTGAGGTTGAAAAAAGTGTGCTTTTCTCAATTGACCTAATTTCGCTAACTGTTACTTTYGACAAAATGAAGACGTTAATATTCTTGCAATGTTTTTGTTCTATGAAAAAATCTTAAATTACAGTTCACTTTGAGCAAATTCGGACAGCACATCCTGTGATTACCTATTATTATCTATTGTTTTCATTTGACAGCCCTAGTAATTGGAAATATTGTTTTGGTGAAAAGATGTAGAAGGTGTGATCTTTGTATGTGAAGCTGATGATGTGARCTGCCATTGTTGGTGTCGTATTCAGGGCCGGACGAACGCATTTAGGGCTCCTATCTCCAGGGGGCCCCCCAACCCCCCAAAAAACACTTCATTTTTTGGGGTTGGGGGCCCCCTGGAGGTTGGGGGCCCCTGGGCACGTGCCCTGCATGCCCGTTCGGTTATCCAGCCCTTGGTTTATTAGCCTGATCTGAGACTTATCATACTTTTCACAGAGTGTTGGGTCCATACGTACACTCAGACAGTGTTGGGTCCATACCGTACCTCAGACCAGTGTTGGGTTCATACTGTACATCAACAGTGTTGGGTCCATACGTACATCAGACAGTGTTTGGGTCCATACCGTACCTCAGACAGTGTTGGTTCATACTGTACATCAGACAGTGTTGGGTCCATTGTACATCAGACAGTGTTTGGTCCATACCGTACATCAGACAGTGTTGGGTCCATACCGTACATCAGACAGTGTTGGGTCCATACCGTACCAGTCAGGACGTTTGGGTCCATACGTACATCAGACAGTGTTGGGTCCATTACTGTACATCAGACAGTGTTGGGGCCATACGTAATCAGACAGATCTCTTCTCTTTTTTT
>NW_019943110.1:174761-185600 GCF_002910315.2 Salvelinus sp. IW2-2015
AATGCATGATGGGAAGTGTGCACAATATGCAGTAGCTACATCCTGTTTTGGAATTGTATATAATAATATGTACTGATTGATTGTTGAAGAATATAACTTATAAATGACTCATYAGCTTAGTTCAACTGTTGTAGCCTYTCAGAACCCAAAATATAGTTTCATTTCAATGTTTGTAAACAAAGTCAACGTAAAGTTTTGTAAGCAAACTATATAMCTTTGAAACATGGACGGTCAGTCCTTGCATWCTMAGCTCTTGCTATGAATTTGAGAGTGGTTTTTGCTCCCGAGTGGCGCAGCAGTCTAAGTCACTGCATCTCAGTYCTAGAGGCGTCACTACAGACCCTGGTTCGATTCCAGGCTGTATCACAACCGGCCYGGATTGGGAATCCCATAYGGCGGCGCACAATTGGCCCAGCGTTGTTAGGGTTTGGCCGGGGTAGACTGTCATTGTAAATAAGAATTTGTTCTTAACTGACTTGCCTCATTAAATGAAGATTAAATTAAAAATATTTATATTTGTTAAGCATGAAGAAAGTAAAAACCTGCACTCAGTGAACTATTCTATACGTTTTAATGTTTATTTTTGCAGCAGAGGTCAGAAAAACAGATGCATTTCATAGAACTGTATGTAAATAATGTATGTAAATAATGAATGTAAATAATTTATGAACCCGGCACCCGAGACCTATTGTCACTACAAACGTGAAATGTGCTGAGCACGCCAATTTCTCTTTCTATATTTCTTAAGCCCCATCCCTCAGCATTTTACCAAAGCAAGTGGGGGATTGTCCCTTCAAAGGGTGGCGAATCAGAATGCAGCCTTGTCCAGTGTTTCATCCTGATCAACACTGACCCCCTCTGGATCTGGGGGAGGCCTACCAGTGAAACCAGCATGCATCAGTGTGTTCTCTACATTGAAAGGTGCACAGTGATTCATAATCAGTGCAAGCTGAGAGTGATTGAGCTCTAACGTTACAGGGAGATCAACTAATGCATGTGGAGTGATTTAGAAATGTAACAGTCACTTATTTTACTGTTACTATAGTGTTGAAATGAGGCAAGGGCAAGTAACAGAACTGACCAGGGTTTGTGGGCATTTGAAGAGAAAGTATCTTTTTATTTTATTTTGATTTCACTTTTATTTAACCAGGTAGGTTAGTTGAGAACAAGTTCTCATTTACAACTGCGACCTGGCCAAGATTAAGCAAAGCAGTGCGACACAAACAACAACACAGAGTTACACATGGAATAAACAAGCGTACAGTCAATAAACAATAGAAAAAAAAAAAGTCTATATACAGTGTGTGCAAATGGCGTGATGAGGTAAGGCAATAAATAGGCCATAGTAGCGAAGTAATTACAATATAGCAAATTAACACTGGAGTGATAGATGAGCAGATGATATGTGCAAGTAGAAATACTGTGTGTGCAAAAGAGCAGAAAAGTAAATAAAAACAATATGGGGATGAGGTAGGTAGATTGGATGGGCTATTTACAGATAGATATCATCTAAATGGTTAGTGCAATCTGGGATCCTTGGGACGTACCTACCCTAAACCCTAACCTTAACCCCTACCCTAACCATAACTGCGACCCTAACCCTAACCCTCATCTTAACCATTTTAAATGTCAACTTCAATGGGGTAGGGATGTCCCAAGGATCCTGTATTTAAATGACCACTAGATYCAGTGTTGCCAACTTAGCGACTTRGTCGCTATATTAACCTAGTATTCAGACCCCTCTAGRGACACATTTTCAAAAAAGCGACTAGCGACAAATCTACCGACTTTTTCTGGTGTTATTGGAGACTTTTGGAGACTGAAAGCACTTATCGTTCTTACTCTTCTCAACGAGTAGCGGGGGCTGACGTGGGCCGCACCCCCGTCCCAAAGCACTCACAGGCGGCCCAGTCCTCCCGCAGCAGTCCCTCCCAGCTGCAGTCAGAGCAGGGGATGTTCACCCCTCCGAGTCCAGACTGCAAATGAATCGCACATGCTGGAAGCCATGTAATAATTATTGAAATAATGACGTGGYAAAACTGTAGGTTGCCTAAATCTTGGAGTTCAATAGACATATTTATTTTACAATCTTCTCTTTTTAGTCATACATGTGGCTAGGAGTTAGGAAGCCCAGTAAGTATCCTAAGCTTAAAAGTACATTAACTATTTTTGCCGTACTGATAATTACAAAAAGGTKAAATTTGCATACTACCTACCGAGGACCGACGAATTCCAATGTTTCCATGTCATGTGCTGACACTCAGACACCCACATGTAGGCCTGTCCTTCCTGCCAATGAAACGTAGCAGACAACCTCGTTCCTCTTAAATGAAGTTGTGTAAAAGCATGTTGGACCACTGCTCGGCGCTCGCGTACCATTTCGGTCCACCGCTCCATCCTGCCACTGCGCTCAGATCCGATCGAGCTCAGGTCATCCGAAAAGCTTCTACTCACCAGAGCGCATTGACAGCYGCGATGTACAAGTAGCCTACTACCATCGAAAGCGCAGCCTCTTTTACTGTATTCCTCAGAAGAAAGGATGCGGTGACGATGGAACAAGACAGAGCAGCTCTGTAGTAGCCTACTGTACAACAATTCCAATCCGGATTTAGTGAAATCCTCAACAGTCTCTACCAGAGCATTGTTGTAATCGGCTCCWGAACAGAGGGAACACCCCGTCTTTCCAATCAGGTTTCAGATTGATTCTTCACCTTGCTTAGAGAGGACAGGCACTCTGGACTGTATTTGGAGCTGAGAGAAGGCTGAGGAGTTTGGAGCTGCTCTGAGCTGAAAGCCTACAAATTAAATATGCCAGCCTTGCTCTAGTATTTTTCATTATTTTTGTTTTATTTTCTACCTATTACACAGRAGGACATGGTGCATATGACAACTGTATTTATCCAGTAACCTAATAGTTTGAAGGTATCACTTTTCGAATGCCAACTCAACAATGAACTCTAATGGTAAGTAGCCTATACTTCCTGTTATAATTTGTAATGATGTTTTTCATTACATTGTTATACATTTGTAAACAAAGTGAAATCAGAGAAAGGCATTGAACCTTCATACAGGAAACGTAAGTAAGTTACTAAACCTGATTTTGCAGTATTTACTGTGGCAATGAATGTGGATGTAACCTACTAGAGAATAAGGCTCAGTGGTGCTTTAGGTTGCCTAGTGAGGGGAAGTGGAGGTATGGAATTGTTTTTTAGGGGTTACACTCAGTACTGTAACACCTGCACATTCTAAATGACCCTCACCCCCCCCCCCTCTCGTGCTCTCTCTCTCGCTGTGTCTCTCTCTCCTCCTCCCTCCTCTCTCGCTCTCTCTCTCTCTCCTCCTGTCTCTCTCTCTCGCTCTTTTTCTCTTTCTCTCTCACCTCTCTGTGTCCTTCTCTCAATTCAATTCAATTCAATTCAAGGGGCTTTATTGGCATGGGAACACTGTGTTAACATTGCCAAAGCAAGTGAGGTAGATAATCACAAAAGTGAAATAAACAATACAAATTAACAGTAAACATTACACATACAGAAGTTTCAAAACAGAAAGACATTACAAATGTCATAATTAATATATACAGTGTTGTAACAATGTACAAATGGTTAAAGCACACAAGTTAAAATAAATAAGCATAAATATGGGTTGTATTTACAATGGTGTTTGTTCTTCACTGGTTGCCCTTTTCTTGTGGCAACAGGTCACAATCTTGCTGCTGTGATGGCACACTGTGGAATTTCACCCAGTAGATATGGGAGTTTATCAAAATTGGATTTGTTTTCAAATTCTTTGTGGATCTGTGTAATCTGAGGGAAATATGTTCTCTAATATGGTCATACATTGGGCCAGGAGGTTAGGAAGTGCCAGCTCAGTTTCCACCTCATTTTGTGGGCAGTGAGCACATAGCCTGTCTTCTCTTGAGAGCCTGCTTGCCTACGCGCGGCCTTCTCAATAGCAAGGCTATGCTCACTGAGTCTGTACATAGTCAAAGCTTTCCTTAAGTTTGGGTCCAGTCACAGTGGTCAGGTATTCTGCCACTGTGTATCTCTTGTTTAGGGCCAAATAGCATTCTAGTTTGCTCTGTTTTTTTGTTAATTCTTTCCAATGTGTCAAGTAATTATCTTTTGTTTTCTCATGATTTGGTTGGGGTCTAATTGTGCTTGTTGTCCTGGGGCTTCTGTGGGGTGTGTTTGTGTTTGTGACAGAGCCCTAGGACCAGCTTGCTTAGGGGACTCTTCTCCAGGTTCATCTTCTGTAGGGTGATGGCTTTGTTATGGAAGGTTTGGGGAATCGCTCTCTCTTTAGGTGGTTGTAGAATTTAACGGCTCTTTTCTGGATTTTGATAATTAGTGGGCTATCGGCCTAATTCTTGATCTGCAGTGCATTATTTGGTGTTCTAAAACGCTTGTACCGCGCAGGACTATTTTTGCAGAATTCTGCATGCAGAGTTCAATTTGGTGTTTGTTCCCATTTTTGTGAATCCTTGCGTTGGTGAGCGGCGACCCAGATCCTCACAACCATACAGGCGACATGGGCTCTATGACTTGATTCAAGTAATTTTTTCTAGCCAGAAATCCTAATTGGTATGTTTGAAATTTAATGTTCTTTTGATGGCAATAAGAATGCCCTTCTTGCTTTTCTCAATTCGTTCACAGCTCTGTGGAAGCTACCTGTGGTGCTGATGTCCTCTAGGCCGAGGTATGTAATCGTTTTTTTGCTGTGCTTTCTAGGGCAACGGTGGTCTAGATGGAATTTGTGTCCTGGCGACTGGAACCTTTTTTGGAAACCATTATTTTGGTCTATACTGAGATTTACTGTCAGGGCCCAGGTCTGACAGAATCTGTGCAGAAGAATCTAGGTGCTGTTGTAGCCTCCTTGTTGGTGAAGAAGCGACAGATCAATCAGCAAACAGTAGACATTGGACTTCGGATTCTAGTAGGGTGGAGACCGGGTCTGCAGACTGTTCTAAATGCTCGCCACGCCAATTCATTGATATATGTGTTGAAAGAGGGTGGGGCTTAAGCTGCATTCCCTGTCTCACCCCACGACCGCTGGTGAGAAGAAATGTGTGTGTTTTGCCAATTTTAACCCGCACCTTGTTGTTTTGTGTACATGGATTTTATAATGTCGTTATGTTTTACCGCCCAACACCACTTTCCATCCAATTTGTATAGGCAAAGACCTCATGCAAATTGAGCTCGAAGGCCTTTTTTGAAATCACAAGCCATGAGAAGACTTTGCCTTTGTTTTGGTGTTTGTTTTGGTTGTCAATTAGGGTGTGTAGGGTGAGCATGGTTGTTGTAACGGTAATTTGGTAAAAGCCCAATTTGGACTTTGCTCAGTACTTGGTTTTCATTGAGGCAATGTACGATCGCTGTTATGATAATGCATGAGGATTTTCCCAAGGTTACTGTTGATCGCATATCACGGTAGTTATTGGGGCGTCAAATTTGTCTCCACTTTTTGTGGATTGCGGGGTGATCAGCTCCTTGGTTCCAAATATTGGGCGAAGATGCAGAGCTAAGGACGTGTTAAAGAGTTTTAATATAGCCATTGGAATTTGTTGTCTGTATATTTGATCATTTCATTAAGGATAACCAATCAACACACCAGGGCCTTTTTGGGTTGGAGGGTTTTTATTTTGTCCTGTAACTCATTCAAGGTATTGGAGATCCAGTGGGTTCTGGTAGTCTTTAATAGTTGAATTTCTAGATTTGGTATTTGATCATGTATACTGTTTTTGCTCTTTATTCTTTATTCTCTTCTTTCTCTCTCGGTCTCTCTTTCTCTCTCTCGCTCCTTTTTCTTTCTCTCTTTCCTCTCTTACTCTCTTTCTCTCTTTCCTCACCGTCTTTCTCCTCTTTCTTCTGGTCTCTCTCTTAAAACTCTCTTTCTTCTTACTCTTCTGTCTCTCTATCCTATCTTTCCCTCTCTCTCGCTGTGTCCTCTCTTCCCTCCTCCCTCCTCTCTCGTCTCCTCTCTCTCTCTCTCTTCTCCTCTCTCTCTCCGTCGCTGTGTCCTTCTCTCGCTCTATCTCTTTCTCTCTTTCTCTTAAACTCTCTGTGTCTCTCTCTCTTTTCTCTCTTCTCTCTCTTTCCTCTCTTTTCTCATCTTTCTCGGTCTTTCTCTCTCTCTCTCTTTTCTCTTCTCTCTCTTTTCTCGTCTTTCTCATTCCTTTCTCTCTTCTTCTTCCTCCCCCCCCGTCTTTCTCTCTTCTCTCTTTATCTCTTCTCTCTCTGTCTCTCTTTCTCATCTGTCTCCTCTCTCTGTCTCCTCTCTCTCATCTCTCTCTCATCTCTCTCTTCTCTCTTCTCTCTCTCTCTCTCAGTCTTCTCTCTCCTCTTCGTCTTGTTCATCTCTCTCTTTCTTTCTTCTCTCTCTCTCTTCACATGTACACAGACAATACCACTCAATCAGTTCATGTTTATTTCTATATTTCACATCATCTTCCTCAGGTTGAATTTTGTCTCCAAAGTGCTTCTGTGTGGCTAGCCTGTGGGGTGGGAACAAGGTGTGCATTCCTATAATTTAAACCATCCAACTGTCCTGACATGAGGGTTGAACAATCCCAAACTGTCTGACAGAGGGTTAAACCATCCAAACTGTTGATCAGAGGTTAAACAATCCCAACTGTTCTGACAGAGGTTAACAATCCAAGCGTCCTGATGAGGTTAAAACCATACCAGCCGTTCCCTGCTGTTGATTTGGATGTAGGAGGGTCTTACTCACCTTGGCATGGCTTTGTTGATGATAATTTCCACCCACTAAAGAACACCACCCTCCATTTGGAATTGTGAGAATCTCTCCCACGATGAATCTCAGTGTGATGTCAAGTAGTTTTAACCTCTGCAGCGACGGCTTGGGATGTTTAACCCCAGCGCTGGTGGTACTCTAGCAGACGGCTTGGGATGGTTCTCTCTAGCAGACAGCTTTGGGATGGTTAACCTCTGCAGACAGCTTGGGATGGTTACCTTCTAGCTAGACAGCTTGGGTGTACTTGACGGTTGGTGTTTATGCACAGCTGTTTTTCATCAGCCAGACAGCTTGGGATGGTTTAACCTCTAGCAGACGCAGCTTGGGATGGTTACCTCTGGCAAGACGCTTGATGTAACCTCGCAGCCTTGAGTTTAACCTAGCTAAGCTTGAGAGTGAACTGACGGTTGGGATTTAACTCTCGAAGCTGATGGTTTAACCTTAGCACACTGGTTAGACCTTTCCGCGGGTGGAGGTCCTCGAGCGTTGATTTAACCTCTACGCATTTGGACATGTACCTTAGCGACGGGCATGGTTTTACTCACACGCTTCGTGCTACGCAGACGCGTTGGAATGGTTTAACCTCTAGCAGAACGGCTTGGGATGGTTTAACCTCTGTCAGACGGCTTGGGATGGTTTTCAGAGCTGGATCGTTTAACCTCTAGCAGACGGCTTGGGATGGTTTAACTCTAGCAGACAGCTTGGGATGGTTTAACCTCTGCACAGCTTGGGAATGGTTTTAACCTCTAGCAGACAGCTTGGGATGGTTTAACTCTAGCAGACGGCTTGGGATGGTTTAACCTCTGTCAGAGGCTGGGATGGCTCTGCAGACGGCTTGGGATGGTTTAACCTCTGTCAGAGACGGCTTGGGATGTTTACCTTGCAGACGTTTGGGAATGGTTTAACCTCTAGCAGACGGCTTGGGAGGGTTAACCTCTAGCAGACAGCTTGGATGGTTTAACCTCTAGCAGACAGCTTGGGATGGTTTACCTCTAGCAGACAGCTTGGGTGGTTTAACCTCTGTCAGACGGCTTGGGAGGTTTAACCTCTAGCAGACAGCTTGGGATGGTTTAACCTCTAGCAGACAGCTTGGAATGGTTTAACCTCTGTCAGACGGCTTGGGAGGTTTTAACCTCTGCGACGCTTGGATGTTTAACCTCTAGCAGACGTTGGGATGGTTTAACCTCTCAGACGGCTTGGGAGGTTTACACTCTAGTCAGGCCAGCTTGGGATGGTTTTAACCTCTGTCAAGACGGCTTTGGGATGGTTTAATCTACAGCGAGCTTGGATGGTTTAACCTTCAGAACGGCTTGGGATGGTTTTAACCTCTGCAGACAGCTTGGGATGGTTTTAACCTCTCTTGCAGACGGCTTGGATGGTTTAACCTCTAGCAGCAGCTTGGGATGGTTTAACCTCTAGCGACGGCTGGGATGGTTTACCTCTAGCAGACAGCTTGGGATGGTTTAACCTCTAGCGAACAGCTTGGGAGTGGCTTAACCTCATAGGCAGAACGCTTGGGATGGTTTAACTCTCTAGCAGACGGCTTGGGATGGTTGTACCTCTAGAGACAGCTTGGGATGGTTTCAACCTCTTGCAGGACGGCTGGGATGGTTTAACCTCTAGCAGACGGCTTGGGATGGTTTAACCTCTAGCAGACGGCCTTTGGGATGGTTTAACCCTCTTACAGACGGCTGGGATGGTTAACCTCTAGCAACGGTTGGAGCACCGCAGCATTGGGATGGTTGTAACCTCAGCAGACAGCTTGGGATCTGGCTTTAACCTCTGCAGACGGTTGGGATGGTTTATCCTCTTCACAGACGAGCTTGGGATTGGTTAACCCTGTCAGACAGTTTGGATGGTTTAACCTCTGCATGACAGCTTGGGATGGTTTTACCTCTGCATGCAGACAGCTTGGATGGGTTTAACCTCTGAGCAGACGGCTTGGGATGGTTTAACCCTGTCAGGACAGTCATAGGGAAATGGTGACCTCTGTCAGACGGCTTGGATGGTTAACCTCTGTCAGACAAGGCTTGGGATGGTTAACCTCTAGCAGACAGCTTGGAGCTTAACCTGGATTACGCTGTAAACCTCTAGCAGACGGCTTGGGATGGTTAACCTCTAGCAGACAGCTTGGGAGGGTTTAACCTCTAGCAGACAGGACTTGGATGGTTTAAAACCTCTAGCAGACAGCTGGGAGTTTAACCTTATGCAGACAGCTTGGGATGGTTTAACCTCTAGCAGACGGCTTGGGATGGTTTTAACCTCTAGCGAGACTGCGCTTGGGAATGGTTTGAACCTCTAGCAGAACGCTTGGGATTGGTTTAACCTCTAAAAGCAGACGGCTTGGGATGGTTTAACCTTAGCAGGCTTTGGGGGGTGAATTTATATTCGCTTCAATCAATCAATCAGTCAGTTGATCGGGTGGGGTTGATATGTGGTTTGTGTTTTTCATTGATTCTCAGTGTTGATGAGTTGCTTTCTGGTCTGGGAATTGTCAGTGCAAATAATTATGCAGAATGCCTTGAGGAATGATGATGGATACTTCAAAGACACCTTTTGGAATGTGAATCATTTCTCAATAGTTACTCCACAATCTCTGCCTCCTAACATAACTGTCATCGTTGCCTGTAAATTCAGAATATAATCTAGCATTTACAGATTTTCTAGTACATCCTTTTTACGCATTTTTCCTCGGATATATGAACTGATGTGTGTTGTGTACTCTGACAGCGTAGAACAATTCAGTGCATCTCCTTGTGGTTCCCCAAGTGAATCCTGCTGGAGAATTTCATCACGCCAAAATATTGTCTCTGGTGCTGTGGTTGCACGGCAGCCAAAACAAGAGGATTAAGCAAGCGCTCCTGCAGCCTAGTGCTGGCCTGGTCTGACTGACTGGCTGCACTGACTCGACTGGTTGCTGCAGACCTAGTGCTGGCCTGGTCTGACTGACTGACTGTTGTTTGCAGCCTAGTTCTGGCCTGGTCTGATGACTGGGCTGCTGACTGGTTGCTGCACCCTAGTGCTGGCTGTCTCGACTGTCTGACTGGTTGCTCAGCCTATTGCTGGCACTGGGTCTGACTGACTGACTGACTACTGGCTGACTGACTGGTTGCTGGCAGCTCTAGTGCTGCCCTGGGTCTGAACTGACTGACTGACTTGGCTGACTGGCTGACTGACTGGTTGTGCAGCCTAGTGCTGCCTGGTCTGACTGACTGGCTGACTGATGGTAACCAGCAGGCTGCTGTTGCAGCTAAGCACGTGCCCCTTGCGCCTCATGTTACAATCACTCTATTTTGTCCCAATGTCATCTCTGGAATTATTTTGGTGTGCAGCTGACAAGCAAAAAGAGAGTGTGTTTGTGTCTGTGCCACCTCTACCACATATACACCRWCACCTGGTAATGTTATCGTTCAGCKAAGCAGGTGGTTAGAGTAAGCCACTGCCAGGGCTGTACTCTAGCAAAGTTTATCACCTCAATATCAAAGTGCATATATGGATATATGTTCCACGTCAGCTGTAGCCAGCTGTTTTAGGCTAGTCTCTCTGTTGATCCTCTTTTTCCATGATTCCAAGGGTCCTTAAGAATATTGAGAAAACACAGAAAAGTTCCACATTAACAGCATTTCTTAGACATGACTATTATCCCAATTGTAARGTAATACGRCGGMYGTCAGGAAGCAGGTGCAGAAGGTGAATTTAATAAAGAAACGATAKAGATGAACAAACATGAGAAGCGTACAGAACGTGAGAGAAAACAATACTACCTAATGACTGCCGTCAACTGAGGGGCTAAATAAAGTAATCACGGAGAAAATGATAACCAGGTGTGCGTAATGATGGGAAGCAGGTGTGCGTAATGATAGTTGCCAGGGCCTGTGGTTAGTAGACCCGGTCGACGTCGAGRGCCGGAGGAAGGGAGCAGGAGTAGGCGTGACACCAAGTGTCTGATGTGATTGTGTAAAACGGCTTTGTCATAGAAAGCTGTCTCCATTTGTGGTCAGCTCCTTTGGTGTGGTAATAGCAAATGTGTTAAAAGCACATCAGTAGCTGCTAATAGCCTGCTATTCATCATATCAGTCATGCTTGTCC
>NW_019943110.1:185625-193222 GCF_002910315.2 Salvelinus sp. IW2-2015
GACCTGCTGGAGAAAAATATCATCACAGCCTCAACTCAAAACATTTTAATGGCATTTTAGACTCAGAGACCTAGAGACCGCAAAATATTGTTCTCATGGTGCTGTGGTGACACGGCAGCCAAAAACAAGGAGGATTAAGCAGCGCTCCCTCGCCACGCCCTAGTTGTATACTGGACCTGGTTGACCTGACTGGCGACTGTGCTGTGCTTGAGTCTAGGTTGCTCCGAAGGGGCCCTAGTGACTGTCGACGCTGGATCGACCTAGACTGACACATGGCTGTGGTATGCAAGTCCCTATGTTCCTGGGTTGGGTCTGGGACATCTGAGACTAGGGGGCTGAGACTGGACCACGGTGTATGTGCTGCACTCAATTTACAAGATCACGCCGTTAGTAGCTATGGCTCTGGTCTGGACTGTCTGAACGGTTATGCTGCCAAGCCTTTTGCTATGGCCTGGTCTGACTGATGACTAGACTGGCTGGACTACATGACTGGCTGATCTAGATCTGAGAGGTTGCTGAGCAAGCCTAGTGCTGGCCTTGGTCTGACTGATCTGACTGGTTGCATGCAAGCATATTGCTGAGGCCTGGTTGAACTGACTGGCTGACTGGCTGACCTGAACTGTTGCCTGGCGGGCCCAAGTGGTAGGCCTGGTCCTGATGCTGACTTGACGACTGAGGCTGACTGACTTGTGTTGCTGCGGCCTATAGTGCTGGCCCTGGAGTCTGAAATGACTGCCGACTGACTGGCTGAACTGGTTGCTAGAAAAAGCCACTAGTGCTGGCCTGGGGTCTGGCTGGATGAACTGGTAACGAACCAGCAGGTGCTGTTAGCAGCAAAGCAATGGAAGTGCCACGCCTCAGTATACAAGTCTGTGCTCCTAATGTTACAAATAGAACATGCACATTAACGATTTATGGAGATATGAAAAGTTAGAAATATTAATACTACTTTGTCCCAATGTCATCTCTGGAATTATTTTGGGTGTGGACAGCTGACAAGACAAAAAGAAGCAGTGTGATTTGTGTGTGTCCTGATGCGCAACATATAAGACCACATATACATCCAACAAAAAGGACTTCAAAAAATCGAGATAAAGACTGGTAATGTTAAATCCGTTCAGCTAAAACCAAGCAGGTGGTTAGAGAAGCCAACTGCCAAGGGCTGTACTCTAGCAAATTTATATCACACTCAAATATCAATTCCAGTTGCAATATATAGGATATATGTTCCAACGTCACCAACACAATAACCACGTCAGCTGGTAAGCCAGGTGTTTAAGGCTAGTCTCTCTAGTTGAACCTTTTCATTTGTTCCATGATTCCTAAACAGAGAGGTCCTTAAGAATAAATTGAGAAAAACACAGAAACAGTTCCACTCGATTAACATGCACTTTTTCTTTAGACATGACTATTAATGCCCAATTGTAATGTAAACTAACGTCGGGTGGTAGGAAGCAGGAGTGGCAGAAATTTAATAAAGAAAACAGATAAAAGATGAACAAACATAGAAGCGTACAGAACGTGAGAGACATACTACCACCCTAATGACTGGCACGTCAACAAATAAAACAGAGGGGCTAAATAATAGAAGTAAACTTCACAGGGAGAAAATGATAACCAAGTGTGGGCGTAATGAAAAAGGAATGGCAGTGTGCGTCATGATAGTTGCCAGGCCTTGTGGTTAGTAGAAGAAGAAGCCGGAATATAGATAAAACAAAGAAAAAAAACAAAGAAAAAAAGACCAGTAAAAACCCAGCTGACGCCCGCCCCCACACCTACGAATCGCAAGGGCCGGTCGAGACGTCGAGTGGCCCGGAGTTGGAGAATAGGAGCAGAGTGAGGAAAAAAATGTAGCGTGACAGAACAAAGTTGTCTGTATGTGATTATGTGTTTAAAAATAATTACGGCTTTGTCATAGAAAAGGGCTGTCTCCATTTGTGGTCATAAGAATTACTTCCATTTTTGGATGTGGTATAATGGCAAATGTGTTAAAAAGCACATCAGTAGCTGCTAATTAGCCTGCTATCATTCATATCAGTCATGCTTGCCAGAAGACACCTGTAGGGGGGTAATAACGACAAAGCGCCACTAAGGTCCTTAAACTCAACGACTATGGACTGGGATTTTTATTATAGTTCTGTTTACAGCGATGTACAATTAGTAAGGTAAAGAATCGAGTGGTGCATCATGTTTGATGCCGATAGCTACCCTGTCTCTTCTGAATGGCATGCAATGTCATCCGATTGCACATGACATTCTGAACACTTCAAGGGAGCCACAAACGTGCTCACTGTGTACAGTAAGTATGCTGCCCTCCCTCTCTGTCTCTCCCTCCCATCTCTCTTTCCTTCCTCTCTCCATCTCTCTCTATCTCTCTCTCTACCCCTATATCTCTCTCCTCTTCTTTCTCTTACCTCTCTCTCCCGACACATATCAACACCATCATCCCAGACAACCTAGACCCACTCCAATTCACATTCCGCCTCCAACAGATCCACAGATGACACCATCATCATTGCACTTCACACTGCCTCTCCACCTGGACAAGAGAGGAAATAACTATGTGAGAATGTGTTTATAGACTACAGCTTAGCGTTCAACACCATAGTTCCCTCCAAGCTCATCACCAAGCTGGGGATCCTGGACTGAACCCCTCCCTCTCAACTGGATCCTGGACTGCATTACGGCCGTCCCAGGTGGTGAAGGTAGGCAACAACACTCCACCACGCTGACCCTCAACACGGGGTCCCCTCAGGGTGTGTGCTTAGTCCCTCCTGTACTCCTCTTCACTCACAGATGCGTGGCCATGCACGACTCCAACACCATCATCAAGTTTGCTGGCAAGCAATGGTGGTAGGCCTGATCACCGACGGCGATGAGTCAGCATACAGGGAGGAGTCATAGACTTAGCAGTGGGTTTCCAGGAAAACAACCTCTCCCCAACGTCAGTAGACAAGGAGCTGATCGTTGGACTACAGGAGAAAGAGGGGAGAGAACGCCTCCATCCACATCGACGGGGCTGTTTGTGGAGCAGGTCGAGAGCTTCAAGTTCCTTGGCGTCCACATCACTAAGGACCTAACATGGTCCACACATACACGCACAGTRGTGAAGAGGGCACGACAGCGCCTCTTCACCAGCAGGTGGCTGAAAAGATTTGGTATGGGCCCTCGGATCCTCAAAKAGTTATACAGCTGCACCATCAAGAGCATCCTGACTGGCTGCATTACCYCTTTGTATGGCAAATACACCGCCCTTAACCGCAAAGCGCTACAGASGGTGGTGTGGACAGCCCAGTACATCYCTGGGGCCGAGCTTCCTGCAATCCAGGACCTCTATATCAAGCAGTGTCAGAGGAKGGCCCAAAAATTGCCAAAGACTCCAGCCACCCAAGCCATAGACTGTTCACTCTGCTACCGTCCGGTGAACGGTACCGGAGTAATGGCTTTCAGACATACAGGCTCTGAGACAGCTCCTACCCCCAACCAATAAGACTGCTAAATAGCCAGACTGGTAAATAGCCAATTAATGGTACCCTAACTATCTACACTGACTCTACGAACACTCACTAGACTCTATATACACACTCACTCAACTATTTATACACACCATATACACACTCACTAGACTATATATACACACAATATACACACTCACTAGACTATATATACACACTATATATACACACTATATGCACACTCACTATACTAAATACACAATATATACACACTCACTAGACAATATATACACGCCATATATATACTCTCAAAACTATACAGTTCAAGTTGGAAGTTTACGTACACCTTATTCAAATACATTTAAACTCAGTTTTTCACATTTCCTGACGTTTAATCCTAGTAAAAATTCCCTGTCTTAGGTCAGTTAGGATCACCACTTTATTTTAAGAATCTGAAATGTCAGAATAATAGTTCAGAGAATGATTTATTTCAGCTTTTATTTCTTTCATCACATTCCCAGTGGGTCACAAGTTTACATACACTCAATTAGTATTCTGTAGCATTGCCTTTAAATTGTTTAACTTGGGTCAAACATTTTGGGTAGCCTTCCACAACCTTCCCACAATAAGTTGGGTGAATTTTGGCCCATTCCTCCTGACAGAGCTAGTGTAACTGAGTCAGGTTTGTAGGTCTCCTTGCTCGCACACGCTTTTTCAGTTCTGCCCACATATTTTCTATGGGATTGAGGTCAGGGCTTTGTGATGGCCACTCCAATACCTTGACTTTGTTGCCCTTAAGCCATTTTGCCACAACTTTGGAAGTATGCTTGGGGTCATTGTATGCTTGGGGTCATTCGGCTTGAGAGTCATGTATCTTGGTTCATCGGCTGCAAAGCCTCCCCTTTTTCCTCCAAACATAACGATGGTCATTAGCCAAACAGTTCTATTTGTTTCATCAGACCAGAGGACATCAGACCAAAAAGT
Organism: Salvelinus sp. IW2-2015; assembly: GCF_002910315.2. Taxonomy (NCBI): domain Eukaryota; kingdom Metazoa; phylum Chordata; class Actinopteri; order Salmoniformes; family Salmonidae; genus Salvelinus; species Salvelinus sp. IW2-2015. The sequence continues at coordinate 190,065 of NW_019943110.1, forward strand.
ACGATCTTTGTCCCCATGTGCAGTTGCAAACCGTGTGTCTGGCTTTTTTATGGTGGTTTTGGAGCAGTGGCTCTTCCTTGCTGAGTGCCTTTCAGGTTATGTCGATATAGGCATCGTTTTACAGTGGATGTAGATAATTTTGAACCTGTTTCTCCAGCATCTTCACAAGGTCCTTTGCTGTTGTTCTGGATTGATTTGCACTTTTCACACCAAAGTATGTTCATCTCTAGGAGACAGAACGCGTCTCCTTCCGGAAAGGTATGACAGCTGCGTGGTCCCATGGTTATACTTGCGTACTATGTTTGTACAGATAAACGTGATACCTTCAGGCATTTGGAAATTCTCCAATGATGAACCAGACTTGTGGAGGTCTACAATTTTCTTTCTGAGGTCTTGACTGATTTATTTTGATATTTCCCATGATGTCAAGCAAGAGGCACTGAGTTTGAAGGTAGGCCTTGAAATACATCCACAGGTACACCTTCAATTGACTCAAATGATTCAATTAGCCTATCAGAAGCTTCTAAGCCATGACATAATTTTCTGGAATTTTCCAAGCTGTTTAAAGGCACAGTCAACTTAGTGTATGTAAACTTCTGACCACTGGAATTGTGATGCAGTGAATTAATTGTAAGTGAAATAATCTGTCTGTAAACAATTGTTGGACAAATTACTTGTGTCATGCACAAAGTAGATGTCCTAACCGACTTGCCAAAATTATAGTTTGTTAACAAGAAATGTGTGGAGTGTTGAAAAACGAGTTTTAAAGACTCCAACCTAAGTGTATGTAAACTTCCAACTTCAACTGTATATACACACTCACTCACACACTACATTGACACTCCCACACAAAACCCACACACATTTAAATACACTACATATATATGCACACACACACACACACACACTTTTACACTCATCATTTGCTACTGATGCTCTGTTCTTTATTATATCTATCCTGATGCCTAGTCACTTACCCTGCCTTCATGTACATATCTACCTCAAATACCATTATTATCTATCCTGATGCCTAGTCACTTTACCTGCCTTCATGTACATATCTACCTCAAATACCTTATTATATCTATTCCTGAGCCTAGTCACTTTACCCTGCCTTCATGTACATATCTACCTCTAATACCTTATTATTATCTATCCTGATGCCTAGTCACTTACCCTCCTTCATGACATATCTACTCTTAATACTTATTATTATCTGTCCTGATGTCTAGTCACTTTACCCTGCCTTCATGTACATATCTACCTCAAATACCTTATTTTATCTATCCTGATGCCTAGTCACTTACCCTGCCTTCATGTACATCTACCTCAAATACCTTTATATTATCTATCCTGATGCCTAGTCACTTTACCCTGCCTTTATGTACATATCTACTCAAATACCTTGTACCTCTGCACATTGATCTGGTACTGGTACTCCCTGTATATAGCTCCACATTGATCTGGTACTCCCTGTATATAGCTCCACATTGATCTGATACTGGTACTCCCTGTATATAGCTCCACATTGAGGGTACTGGTACTCCCTGTATATAGCCCACATATCTGGTACTGGTACCTGATATAGCTCCACATGATCTGGTACTCCTGTATATAGCTCCACATTGATCTGGTACTGGTACTCCGTATTTAGCTCCACATCATCTGGTACTCCCTGTATATACTCACATTGATCTGGTCCCGTGTGGCTCAGTTGGTAGAGCATGGCGTTTGCAACGCCAGGGTTGTGGTGCATTCCCCACGGGGGACCAGGATGAATATGTATGAACTTTCCAATTTGTAAGTTGCTCTGGATAAGAGCGTCTGCAAATGACTTAAATGTAAATGTAAATGTACTGGTACTCCCTGTATATAGCTCCACATTGATCTGGTACTCCCTGTATATAGCTCCACATTGATCTGGTACTGGTACTCCCTGTATATAGCTCCACATTCATCTGGTACTCCCTGTATATAGCTCCACATGATCTGGTACTGGTACTCCCTGTATAAGCTCCCATTGATCTGATACTGGTACTCCCTGTATATAGTCCACATTGATCTGGTACTGACTCCTGTATTATAGCTCCACATTGATCTGGATACTCCCTGTATAGTCCACATCATTGGTACTCCCTGTATATAGCTCCACATTGATCTGCGTACTCCCTGTATATAGCTCCACATTGATCTGTACTGGTACTCCCTGTATATAGCGATCCACATTGATCTCATACTGTACTCCTGTATATAGCTCCACATTGATCTGGTACTCCTGTATATAGCTCCACATTGATCTGGTACTGTACTCCCTGTATATAGCTCCACATGATCGGACTGTACTCCCTGTATATAGCTCCACATTGATCTGGTACTGGTACTCCCTGTATATAGACGTCCACATTGATCTGTACTGTACTCCTGTATTTAGCTACCACATACTGCAATTGCACTGGTACTGGTACTCCCTGTATATAGTCCACATTGATCTGGTACTGGTACTCCCTGTATATAGCTCCACATTGATCTGTACTAGTACTCCCTTATAACTCCACATTGATCTGGTCTGGTACTCCTGTATTCTCCATTCTTGTGTATTTTATTTTATTCCTCTTGTTTACTATGTATTTTATTTTTAAACTCTACATCGTGGAAGTTTGTAAGTAAGCAATTCACGGTAAAGTCTACACCCGTTGAATTCGCGCATGTGACAAATTACGATTTGATTCTATTTCTCTCTCTCTCTCTCTCTGCAAAACGTATATATGGCATGTTGTCATGGTAAATGGCAGACCAAGTGGCAGGGAGTATGATAGAGAAATTTGCACGTCTCTCCAGCCAACAGCAGCTTAGCGGACTATGTGAAAGGATTTGGTCGGCAGTTGGTGTTAAGTGACAGGCATTAATTCGTGAAGGTCTGGAAATAGAATATATACTCTACCTTTGCACCACACACCACACACACACGCACACACGCACACGCACACGCACGCGCACGACACCACAGCACACGCACACACACACACACACACACACACACACACACACACACCACACACACACACACCACACACGTGGACGCACAGACACATACACAGAGACACTCATAAACAGAGACACAGACACACCGATTAGCATGACGATCTTCTCCTCTTTTG
>NW_019943110.1:196274-198097 GCF_002910315.2 Salvelinus sp. IW2-2015
CTCCACATTGATCTGGTACTGTACTTTTTTTTTCTCCCTGTATATAGCTCCACATTGATCTGGTACTAGTACTCCCTGTATATAACTCCACATTGATCTGGTACTGGTACTCCCTGTATATCTCCATTCTTGTGTATTTATTTTATTCCTCTGTTTTACTATTGTATTTTTATTTTTAAACTCTACATCGTTGGGAAGGTTTGTAAGTAAGCATTTCACGGTAAAGTCTACACCCGTTGAATTCGGCGCATGTGACAAAATACGATTTGATTCTATTTCTCTCTCTCTCTCTCTCTCGCAAAACGTATATATGGCATGTTGTCATGGTAAATGGCAGACCAAGTGGGCAGGGAGTATGATAGAGAAATTGTCACGTCTCTCCAGCCAACAGCAGCTTAGCGGACTATGTGAAAGGATTTGGTCGGCAGTTGGTGTTAAGTGACAGGCATGTAATTCGTGATAGGGTCTGGAAATAGAGAGATATATACTCTACCTTTGCACACACACACACACACACGCACACGCACACGCACACGCACAGCGCACGCACACGCACACGCACACACACACAACCACACACACACACACACACACACACACACACAACACACACACACACACACACGTGGACGCACAGACACATACACAGAGACACTCATAAACAGAACACAGACACACGATTGCATGACGTTCACTGTGTCCCCTGCTTTTAGAAAGTGCCGTGTCAGCATTAACCCGCCAGGGCTGTCACTGTTGGTCAGGCCTGAGCAGTGATGTACAAAATCACCTGCAGCAGTAGCTATCTGTAATGGCTACACTGATCCCCCTCTAAGTCCGTGTGTCCCTGGCCCTGGTGCACAGAGTTAAGGGGGTCTCTAGTCTAAATGCCATAAAATGTTGAGGTTCAGCGATCGGAAATTGGCATGATGCAGATTGCAGAATTGTCTCTGTGAGTTACGTGCAGTAAAAATAATGGCATTTTATAGCTGCATTCTGTGTTTGTATATACATGTGCTACTATATTATGGCTTTATAATCAACTGCTGCTATAATTAATCATAAAAAATGCTGTTATATTAATTCCATTATCCCAAACCATCACTCAGTTGACTGTCTCTCTGTGTGAGCAGCAGGTAGTGAACACAGCATGTGGTCAGCTCTAATCTATTGTCACCACTGTGTTTATCCTGTTGGCCTGGCTATTGGCTACTGTCCATATGGACCACAAGGTCAGGAACGGTTGACTATAACAATGCCCATCCCCCTGATAACACCACCCACAAATAGACTATTGTCCCTCTGATTCCCCAGAGTAGGTTTTTGYAAGAGTGGCCCTGCCCTTATAGATTTTGTACTTTTTTGGTCATTTAGCAGACGTTCTTATCCAGAGCAACTTACATTAGTGAGTGGATACATTGTCATTTGGTCCCCCATGGGAATCGAACCCACAACCCTGGCGTTGCAAGTGCCATGCTCTCCCAACTGAGCCATACAGGACCCACTAACTGATGGCCTGTCGGCCCGTTGGCCTGCCTGTGTATGTGTGTGTTGGGGTGTGTTGGGGTGTGTGTGTGTGTGTGTGAGATTTTGTACTTTTTTGGTCATTTAGCAGACGTTCTTATCCAGAGCAACTTACATTAGTGAGTGGATACATTGTCATTTGGTCCCCCATGGGAATCGAACCCACAACCCTGGCGTTGCAAGTGCCATGCTCTCCCAACTGAGCCATACAGGACCCACTAACTGATGGCCTGTCGGCCCGTTGGCCTGCCTGTGTATGTGTGTGTTGGGGTGTGTTGGGGTGTGTGTGTGTGTGTGTGTGT
>NW_019943110.1:201330-229439 GCF_002910315.2 Salvelinus sp. IW2-2015
TAAGCCAAGGTAAGTTCGCTGAGCTAGCCATAACAGGGGTAATTAAGGTAATCTTTAACTTATAAAAAAAAACAATCAATCAATCAATATCATAATCACTAGTTAAGCTACAACATTGGTTGATATATACTATTAGTTTATCTAGCGTGTGTCCTGCGTTGCAATAATCGATGCGGTGCGTATCATTGCTTTCCCAATGTGTACCTAACCATAAACATCAATGCCTTTCTAAAAATCAATACACAGAAGTATATATTTTTTACCTGTGCATATTTAGCTAAAGAAATCCAGGTGAGGCAGCATATTAACAGGTGAAAGTTGTGTCACTTTCTCTTGCGTTCATTGCACGCAGAGTCAGTGTATATGCAACAGTTTGTGGGCGCCTTTAATTTGCCAGAATATCTACATAATTATGACATAACATTGAAGGTTGTGCAAATTTGTAACAGGAAATTTAGGACTTATGGATGCCCACCGTTAGATAAATACGTAACGCTTCCGTATTTCACTGAAAGAATAAAACGTCTTGTTTTTCGAGATGATAGTTCCGGATTCCACCAATATTAATGACCTAAGGCTCGTATTTCTGTGTGTTATTATGTTATAACTAAGTCTATGATTTGATAGAGCAGTTCTGACTGGAGCACTGGGTGGTAGGCAGCCAGCAGGGCTCGTAACATTCATTTTCAAACAGCACTTTCGTTGCGTTTTGCAAGCAGCTCTTTCGTTGTGCTTCAAGCATTGCTCTGTTATGATTTCAAGCCTATCAACTCCCGAGATTTAGGCTGGTGTAACCGATGTGGAAATGGCTAGCTAGTTAGCGGGGTGTGCGCTAATAGCGTTTCCAAAACGTCACTCGCCTCTGAGAACTTGGATGTTGGTTGTTCCCCCTTGCTCTGCATGGGTAACGCTGCTTCGAGGGTGGCTGTTGTCGATTGTTTCCTGTGTTCAGAAGGCCCAGGTAGGAGCGAGGAGAGGGACGGAAGCTATACTGTTACACTGGCTTAATTACTAAATGCCTTAAGAAACACTCCAATAGTTCAAAGGTTAATGATAATACAAATGGTATAGAGAGAATAAGTCCTATAATTCCTATAATTACAAACCTAAAACTTTACCTGGGAATATTGAAGACTCATGTTAAAAGAGGACCCCAGGCTTTCATATTTTCTCATGTTCTGAGCAGGAACTTAAACGTTAGGCTCTCTTTACACTGGCACATATTGCAACTTTTACTTTCTCCTCTCCAAACACTTTGTTTTTTGCTTATTTAAACCAAATTTAAACATGTTTTCATTATTTATTGAGGCAAAATTGATTTTTATTGATGTATTATATTAAGTTTAAAAAAAAAAATTAAGGTTCATTCAGTATTTGTTGTAAATTGTCATTATTACAAAATAAATAAAAAAATCGGCCGATTAATCGGTATTGGCTTTTTTGGTCCTCCAATAATCGGTATCGGCGTTGAAAAATCATAATCGGTCGACCTCTAATTACAACATTATAATAAAGAATAGATATAGCCTTGCTAAATGTTATCCATGGAAGATAAATACAGGCATTCTCTGTTGACTAGAGGATTATATGAGTGATGCAGAGCTCTGTCCCAAGAGGAGAAATGAAAACCCCCAGCTATCCTCCACAGGGTTGCTAAGATCCCCCGTTTACTGCAGATGCTTATAGAATGAAAACATTGCCTTTTCCTCAAACAACCTTTCCAGAGAGAGAGAGAGAAAAAGAGAGCAAACCTTTATCTGTTATTTTTATTTGTCTCTAGTCAGCAACTGACTAGAAAATCTCTCCATTGGATCAAATCAAAAACTGATCCTAAAGACAAAACCGGTCAACAATGCAGCCCAGTTGACCAGGATTGTGCACATCCATACTCAACCTCTACAGTACTTGTGCAACAGACTGTCTACTGATTTTAGCTTGCAGTAGGCGATGGTCTCACTCCCCGGGGACATGCGGCCCCTTTCCTCTCACAGCCGTGGTGCCAGCTGCAAGCAGGATCTATTTTCTCTCCTCACAAACCCCACAGGATGTCTCAACACCTCTCAACTCTCCCTGCTGCTCAACTAGAATGAACCAGCAGAATCAACTAGAATGAACAGCAGAATCAACTAGAATGAACCAGCAGATGTAGACATACACTTTATTTCTACACTGAGGGTGGATGGATGGATGAAAGGCTTGCTCATTCACATTTTGTAGTATACTTACTGTATAAACCAGCACGCCATTTTGATTTGATTTGGGGTTTTCCATGAATTTTGTTTAGTTGTATGTTTGTATTCACATAATAACAGGTAGTTTGTTAAAATAGATCAGAGTTGAGAGTACCGTGATGTCTCGTGGGAAGTTGTGGTGTATTGGTATATATTGGTGTGTATGAATCAATGATTTATATATACATGCCTTAGACTGTTGACAACATGTAAACTATATATTGTCTCCAATGTTTATTTGATAACATTCATAAATTTGCACTATGAGCACTTGTCTCTCACATATTGTTACAGTTGTTGGTTAGCTAGCGAATTTTTGCCATATTAGCATAGACGTGACATCAGTCAAAACACCTCAAAATAAGACATGTATCAAGAACAAGATAAAACTAGCTGAAATGAGCCACCTACGATGCCCCACATGGCAGCTTCTTGTCATTGTTGCTAGTTATCTGGCCATCCAGAATCACAACAACACAGACTTCTGCCCCCTTGAAGCGCGCACATCCTTTTCGTGACGTTGTCAGCTAATGCATCTATGCATAGCATCAACAATCCAGGGTTTATAGACGTCATTGATATGAATACACCAGTCTCAGGGCTGTTTCTACCTCAGAGGTTTGATAAACAGATCTATATTAGTTGCCTGCTAACTAGCTAAATGTCCCCTAGAGAACAATGTGATCAACTTTTCTGGGACCCCTCTCCTTCTTTATAAAGGCGTCCGCATGCTTCCCACAGAAACAGTTCAGAAGAGTTTGTGCGATATATTATGACCACATTTGATGACGTTTTTGTTCGTTTTGGACTTCGGTAAGGGTTTTCTCCGGCTGTTCAGGCACAACATGTTTTTCTGATGCAAGCCGAAGTCTACGCTCCTTCGTTGGTGATTGGTCAATAGTAGGGTTCTTCAATAAGGTCTTTGTTGTCAATTCAAGGAGACGACTCGTTTTCATGCACATTTTTTCATTGTGCATCAAACATTAGATGTAAAATTGCGCGACTAAGATCTCCTTGGCAAAACGTCAAAATGAATGACAGATTTCTTGAGTTATCTTAGATTAATTTGGACTATTTTGAGGAAGTGTATACTAGCAGTACTATTGCCGTATTCTTTTTGTTTTTCAAGCGGAGGTCTTTTAAGGGAGTACGCGGCACACTCGTTTGGTAAACCTAACTGAAGCATGCTGACGCCTTCTCTCTCTCTCTCTAATTCAATTTCAATTTAAGGCTTTATGGCATGGGAAACAAATGTCAACATAGCTAACGCAAGTGAAGTAGATAATAAACAAAGGTAAAATAAACAATAAAAATGTACTGTAAACATTACACCCCCAAAAGTTCCTAAACAATAAAGACATATTTAAATGCCATATTATGTGTGAATAGTTAAAGTACAAAAGGGAAAATAAATCAACATAAATATGGGTTGTATTTACAGTGTGTGTTTGCTTGCTTGTGTTAACCGATGTGAAATTGAAACGATGTCAATTGGTGACGTCACTCGCTCTGAGACCTTGAAGTAGTTCCCCTTGCTCTGAGAGGGCCGCGGTTTTGTGGCGCGATGGGTAACGTCGTGGGTGGTCAGTTGTCTATGTGTGCAGAGGGTCCTGGTTCGAGCCCGGGTCGGGGCGAGGGGACAGACGAAAGTTAAACTGTTACACTTGATACATGTTGTGCTTGTACTCATGCTTGCCGGTCACATGTACGAAACAGTGTGTGTTGTGTGTGTGTGTGGGGGCACTGAGTTTGCATAATGTAACAAGTCAGCCCAGTTATATAAAAGCACATTCACCTCCCTTTATGTTGGTCGTGTTTGTGTGGTCACGGAGTGTTTGTTTCTGTTTGATTGAGTGAGATACCATTTGTCTGCTGTCACGTCTGCTTCCCTTCTCGACAGTCCTGCACATGTTTGTCTGGTAGCCGACCCTGAACCATGCCGACATTACTGTCATAAACAGCCTTCAAATATACACTACTACTGTTTGATTTGATGCTGAGGTCAGAGTTCACAGATTACAGTTGGATCAGATTATAGTTGAAATGTCTCACTATTCTCCAACAAGATTAAGATCAAACAAATGATCCAATAGGAGTTAATGAGATCAATACAATCCCTGTGGACCAGTGGAAAAGTTACATCACCATGATATTCACGATAGTGTAGTTGAGTCTATGTCTCTAAACAAACGGTCACTGGCCTGATATATTAAAACCCTAGCGGATGTCTTCTTTTCTACACCATTTCCTTCTTCATTTCCTTCACAGGTTGATTGACGACCTATCATATGAAGATGTGAAGAAATGCTACAGGGGTTCGGTAGTAGTGCAGGTTTCCTTTCTAATGTATTATAGATCATGTCTGTACCTTATTGATTTTGCATATTGGCTAACAAAGATAAGCCAATTACAGCCGAGTTGGATGCAGGCCAAGTCAATTGTCTATTTCCTATCAGAGTTAAATTATACACTTTATATTTGTTGACCCTTACCTCACATATGTACTGCACATTCTGGAATAAAGTTCATTTTACCTTTTTATGCACAATTAATATGCCCTGAGTGATTTTAAGACCTGTGTGACAGTGAACCCTGTCATTGCTTGCCTTTAGGAGTGGTCCTTTGAGGAGTTTCCTAGTATCGAGGGTGACCGAGGCTAAGCTACAATTTAAAAGAGACATTGTGATCCTGAAGTACAAACATGTATTAGATCTGTCTATAGACTTAGACAGATCAAGGTTTGATAGTATCCTTGAGACTCTATTAAGCGTCCCACCTCGCTAATCCAGCCCCAACAACTGATTATCTCCAGCCATTAAGATGTAGTGCCGGTGATTTGATTGTGTTCTTCAGGCTCAGAACTCAACGGTTATTCAATAGGTGAGGAGGTCATCCATTAACTCAAACACACTCTCTTTTGGCGAGATCAGCAGGCCATCAGGCCAGATTAAAGGAACTGTACCGTAGCTGCGATTATTATCTCCATGTCTCCCGAAGGGGAATATTAAGTAGAGCTGCTGAGCCCCACAGTCACACCAGCTGGCTGCAGATATTAACAGAGGTGACAGTTCTGACTGTCTCATGTGCTTGGTGAGAGAGGAGGGAGGGAGGGAGGGAGGGGGTGGTGCCTGTGGGCAGCAAGCTGTTATTAAGACAAGGATAGGAGGGTAAGGAGGCGGCAGCATGGGTTGGGCTGGCATGGTGTGAGCACAGGGGGGAGTCACTGTGCACTGTCGTGTTGAAACAGCAAGAGAGAGAGGCAGCAAGAGAGAGGCAGGAAGGGCGGACTCAGGGTGTCGGTGTCTGTGGCTGAGAAGGGCAGTGTGTGAGAGTGTGTGTGGTCGGGTTTCAGACCAGTGTTGAAGGGTGAGAGAAAGGGCTCAGTGATGGTCTGAGGTGCACACTGTGTCGGACCGGAGTGGTGTGTGTGTGTGTGTGTGTGTTTTTGTCTAACGGAGAACTGCCCCCTCAAACCTGCACAAAGGACACCGGTTGACATCTGACTAGTTGGAGGACAGTCTGTGTCTTGCAGTGGGGTCCGCCACGCCGTCGATGTGTGTGTGTGTGTGTGCGGCTGTGTGTGCGGCTCCAGCATGCTGAGTCTGGTGCAGCAGAGCTCTCGTCCTCTGAGAGAGAGGGCGGCCGCCAGTTTGCCGGTGCCGGTGGGAGGGAGGCCAGCCAAGGAACTGCTCATGACTCTGCCCTGTCCCTCTGCTCAGACTGTCAGCAAGTACAACTCGCAGTACCACAAACTCTTCCAGTGCGTTCCGAAGGACGAGATCCTAATGAAAGGTACTGTCAACAACAATGCTACATGCTAACATCTGTTGTAGTATCTCTGTATGATGTATGTTTATTTAGGTTAACATGCTAGTGACTGTAGCATGTCTGTAGCTTACTGTCTATATGCTGTGCATTGACTTCAGGCTATCGCCCTATTAGCTCCATATGCTGTGTTTATGTACCGTTGGCTAACTTGCTAGCTACGGTAGCATCAATTTGTTTCCCATGGCAAAAATGAAAACAAGAAAAACACCTAACTCTTCGGTCCTTTAAAAACCTGTGTATGTAAAATATTGTGAGCTACAGATAGAAATAAATACATGTGACTCTGGATGACATCATAATGATGTTTTGTTTCAACATTAGGACTGTTTTCCTAAAGAAGTTAAATCCGCTTTGTGTTTTGTTTCCTTGCCATGATACTACGAGTATCGCAAAACTGGTATCGTCCCAGCCCTAATTACTATTATTAGTAGAAGTACTTTCACTGTCAAATGTTGTGTTGTCTGTAATAAGTATATACTTTCTCTTATATTTCTGTCCCCACATAGTGTGAGTTTTAGTCATTTCAATTTTGGTTTTGGAACTCTATGGGCTACTCAGTGTGTTTGAAACCATCTTTCTGAGTTTCTGTAAGGATTTCTGGTAAGGGTAACCAGTCCTCAGGCCCTGAACAGGAAGTTGTATGGTTTGAGGTCAGGTTATGCAGATTAGGTCAGGGTTGGGTTTCCTGAAAGCATCGTAGCACTAAGATCAACTTCGTCCATTTAGATTCAATGGAATGAAAGATGATCCTAGTGCTACAATGCTTTTGGAAACCCAGCCTGTTCTATTTTAGACTAGGGGTAAAGTGATGATGGTAAATACAGTTTTGATCTGTTTAACTGATATGTACGTACCAGTTACTTTATTCAATGCCTATGAACCTATTTTAGAAACATCTATAGGCCAAGTCAAAGACATGAGCTATAATTATATATAATAAATGCCGTTTAGCAAACGCTTTCCAAAGCTACTTTGTCATGTGTGCATACATTTTCGTGAGAAGCTCAAACAGTGTTAGCAATGTGCTTGTCTTGAGTTAGCAGCTACTTTAACCTGTTTATGTCTCCTCTCCTCAGTATACTCCTGCGCTCTGCTCCGAGACATCCTGCTGCAAGGCCGTCTTTATATCTCCAGAAACTGGCTGTGTTTCTATGCCAACCTCTTTGGCAAGGACATCAAGGTAAGTCAAGGCCTGGCAGATATAGACAGATCGTCAATAATGAATAATATATAACACTTTATTCTGAGTGCATACATCTTAGAATGTGTGACCCCAGCAGGAACAAACCCACAACCCTGACATTGCTAGCACCACACTAATACCAACTGGACCGCAGGACCCTCGATAGCACCACACTAATACCAACTGAGCCACACAGGACCGCAGGACCCTCGATAGCACCACACTAATACCAACTGAGCCACACAGGACCGCAGGACCCTCGATAGCACACACTAATACAACTGAGCACACAGGACCGCAGACCTCGATATCTAGATGGACAGACGGAGACGTAGACAGGACCGCAGAACCCTCGATGTCTAGATGGACAGACAGAGACGTAGACAGGACCGCAGGACCGAAGACATCTAAATGGACAGACAGAGAAGTAGACAGGACCGCAGGCCCTCGATATCTAGATGGACAGACAGAGACGTAGACAGGACCGCAGGACCCTCGATATCTAGATGGACGTACAGAGAGCGTAGACAGGACGCAGGACCTCGATATCTAGATGGACAGACGAGACGTAGACAGGACCGCAACCCTCGATTCTAGATGGACAGACAGAGACGTAGACAGGACGCAGGACGAAGACACTAAAATGGACAGACAGAGAAGTAGACAGGACCGCAGGTCCCTCGATATCTAGATGGACAGACAGAGACGTAGACAGGACCGCAGGACCCTCGATATCTAGATGGACAGACAGAGACGTAGACAGACCGCAGGACCCTCGTATCTAGATGGACAGACAGAGACGTGACAGAGGACCGCAGGACCCTCGACATCTAGATGGACAGACAGAGAAGTAGACAGGACCGCAGGACCCTCTGTATCTAGATGACAGACAGAGAGAAGTAGACAGGACCACAGGACGACGATATCTAGATGGACAGACAGAGAGAAGTAGACAGGACCGCAGGACCTCGATATCTAGATGGACAGACAGAGAGAAGTAGACAGGACCGCAGGACACGATATCTAGATGGACAGACAGAGAGAAGTAGACAGGACCGCAGGACCCTCTGTATCTAGATGGACAGACAGAGAAGTAGACAGGACCGCAGGACGACGATATCTAGATGGACAGACAGAGAGAAGTAGAAGAGACCGCAGGACCTCTATCTAGATGACAGACAGAGAGAAGTAGACAGGACTGCAGACCCTCGATGGACAGACAGAGAAGTAGACAGGACCGCAGGACCTCGATATCTAGATGAACAGACAGAGACGTGGACGGGCCACAGACCCGATATCTAGATGGACATACAGAGAGAAGTAGGCTGAGACTTCCAAGGCCAACTATGTCACTACTCACCTTCAACATGCACACTTCCAGTTGGAACAATGTGCTGGGAGCTGTTATGTCAGGCAGCTGATAGAGCTGTTAGTCAGGCAGCTGATAGAGCTGTTTAGTCAGGGCAGCTATAGCAGCTGTTAGTCAGGCAGCTGATAGAGCTGTTAGTCAGGCAGCTGTTTAGAGCGTGTTAGTCAGGCAGCTGTTAGTCAGGCAGCTGTTAGTCAGGCAGCTGTTAGAGCTGTTTTAGTCAGGCAGCTGTTTAGTCAGCAGCTGTTAGAGCTGTTAGTCAGGCAGCTGTTAGTCAGGCAGCTGATTAGAGCTGTTAGTCAGGCAGCTGATAAAGCTGTTAAGTTCAGGCAGCTGTGAGTCAGCAAGGCTGTTAGAAGCTGTTTGTCAGGCAACTGTTAGTCAGGGCAGCTTATAGAGCTGTTAGGCAGGCAGCTATAGTCAGGCAGCTGTTAGAGCTGTTAGTCAGGCAGCTGTTAGTCAGGCAGCTGAGTAGAGCTGTTAGTCAGGCAGCTGTTAGACAGCTGTATTAGTCAGGCAGCTGTTTAGTCAGGCAGCTGATAGAGCTGTTAGTCAGCAGCTGATAGAGCTGTTAGTCAGGCAGCTGTTAGTCAGGCAGCTGATAGAGCTGTTAGTCAGGCAGCTGTTAGTCAGGCAGCTGACAGAGCTGTTAGTCAGGCAGCTGACAGAGCTGTTAGTCAGGCAGCTGATAGAGCTGTTAGTCAGGCAGCTGTTAGTCAGGCAGCTGTTAGTCAGGCAGCTGAATGAAGCTGGTAGTCAGGCACTGATTCATAAAGCTGAATTTATGTCAATCATGAAGCTCATCGCAGTGCAGGATAATTCTCAGCAACAAAAGAGTGATCAAATTAAGACCCGCACCTGTCTCTCCTGCCTCTGGCCTGCCTTAAGCTGGTTAGTCAGAGTGCATTCCCAGCATTCTATCTGCAACTAGACACATAACCTCCTTATTCTGCCCCTTCTCTCCAACATCAGGGGCTTTCCCCTCCTTATTCTGCCCCTTCTCTCTCCAACCAACTGTAATCCAACCCACTCTCTCTCTCTCTCCTTCTTTCTCTCTGGCATTCCCCATCCGTGTTCTCCTTCTGTTTAACTTTAAAACAATTTTTTCCCGAACCTGCCTCTTCCCTGTCCAGTAATTCCCCAGTGTCTGTGACAGTAAGTCCCCCGTGTCTGGTACAGTAAGTCCCCGTGTCTGGTACAGTAAGTCCCCCGTGTCTGGTACAGTAAGTCCCCGTGTCTGGTACAGTAAGTCCCCCGTGTCTGGTCCAGTAAGTCCCCCGTGTCTTGGTACAGTAAGTCCCCCGTGTCTGTCCAGTAAGTCCCCCGGTCTGGTCCAGTAAGTCCCCCGTGTCTGCGTCCAGTAAGTCCCCCGTGTCTGGTCCAGTTAAGTCCCCCGTGTCTGGTCCAGTAAGTCCCCGTGTCTGGTCCAGTAAGTCCCCGTGTCTGTCCAGTAAGTCCCCGTGTTGGTCCAGTAAGTCCCCCGTGTCTGGTCCAGTAAGTCCCCCGTGTCTGGTCCAGTAAGTCCCCCGTGTTGTCCTAGTATCCCTCCGTGTCTGGTCCAGTAAGTCCCCCGTGGTCTGGTCCAGTAAGTCCCCGTGTCTGGTCCAGTAAGTCCCCCGTGTCTGGTCCAGTTAGTCCCCCGTGTCTGGTCCAGTAAGTCCCCCGTGTCTGGTCCAGTAAGTCCCCCGTGTCTGGTCCAGTTAAGTCCCCCGTGTCTGGTCCAGTAAGTCCCCGTGTCTGGTCCAGTATGTCTCCCGTGTCTGGTCCAGTATTTCCCGTGTCTGGTCCAGTATGTCTCCCGTGTCTGGTCCAGTATGTCTCCAGTGTCTGGTCCAGTTAGTCCCCCTCGTCTGGTCAGTTAGTCCCCGTCTGTACAGTTAGTCCCCCTCGTCTGGTCCAGTTAGTCCCCTGTCTGGCAGTATGTCCCCCGTGTCTGGTACAGTATGTCCCCGTGCTGGTACAGTATGTCCCCCGTGTCTGGTACAATATGTCCCCCGTGTCTGGTACAGTATGTCCCCCGTGTCTGGTACAGTTAGTCCCCCGTGTCTGGTACAGTTAGTCCCCCGTGTCTGGTACAGGATGTCCCCCGTGTCTGGTACAGTTAGTCCCCCGTGTCTGGTACAGTAAGTCCCCCCTCTGGTACAGTTAGTCCCCCTCTCTGGTACAGTTAGTCCCCCGTGTCTGGTACCAGTTAGTCCCCCGTTGTCTTGGTACATATGTCCCCGTGTCTGGTCCAGTAAGTCCCCGTGTCTGGTCCAGTAAGTCCCCGTGGTGTGTCCAGTAAGTCCCCCGTGGCTGGTCAGTAAGTCCCTGTGTCTGGTTCCAGTTAAGCCCCGTGTCTGGTCCAGTAAGTCCCCCGTTGTCTGGTCCAGTATGTCTCCCGTGTCTGGTCCAGTATGTCTCCGTGTCTGTCCAGTATGTCTCCCTAGCTGTCTGTCCAGTTAGTCCCCCTCGTCTGGTCCAGTTAGTCCCCTCGTCTGGTACAGTTAGTCCCCTCGTCTGGTCCAGTTAGTCCCCCGTGTCTGGTCAAGTATGTCCCCCGTGTCTGGTACAGTATGTCCCCGTGTCTGGTACGTATGTCCCCCGTGTCGGTACAAATATAGTCCCCCGTGTCTGGTACAGTATGTCCCCCGTGTCTGGTACAGTTAGTCCCCGTGTCTGGTACAGTTAGTCCCCCGTGTCTGTACAGTTAGTCCCCCGTGTCTGGTACAGTTAGTCCCCCGTGTCTGGTACAGTATGTCCCCCGTGTTTACAGTTAGTCCCCCGTGTCTGGTACAGTAAGTCCCCCTCTCTGGTACAGTTAGTCCCCCTCTCTGTACAGTTAGTCCCCCGTGTCTGGTACAGTTATCCCCTGTGTCTGGTACAGTATGTCCCCCGTGTCTGGTACAGTTAGTCCCCCGTGTCTGGTACAGTAAGTCCCCGTGTCTGGTACAGTTAGTCCCCCGTGTCTGGTACAGTTAGTCCCCCTCTCTGTACAGTTAGTCCCCCTCTCTGGTACAGTAGTCCCCCGTGTCTGGTACAGTTAGTCCCCCGTGTCTGGTACAGTATGTCCCCCGTGTCTGTACAGTTAGTCCCCGTGTCTGGTACAGTAAGTCCCCCGTGTCTGGTACAGTTAGTCCCCCGTGTCTGGTACAGTAAGTCCCCCGTGTCTGGTACAGTTAGTCCCCCTCTTACAAGGTATAATATTGTGTCCTCTTTTTTCCCCACCTCTTTCCCCCATCATAGGTTGCTATCCCCGTGGTCTCTGTGAGGCTGGTAAAGAAGCACAAAACGGCAGGTCTGGTGCCCAACGGCCTAGCCATCACCACAGATAGCAGTCAGAAGGTGAGCGRTAGCCTCTTAGCGCCTCTGGGCACAGTGAATGGAAACACGGCTAACTGGCATTAGTGCTGCACCACGTTCTTTCCACTAAGCACAGGTAGATGGAAAGTAAACAACACCTCATGCTAACATGCTCAGCTAGTGCAAGTCAGRGCATGGTTCGGAAAGGGTGTCAAGGTCGCAGTCTATTTTGGTAGTGTCCCTTCWTGGTTCCTCTCCAGTGTGTGGGAGAACGGTTCACCTGCCTGCTCCTTTACATTGGAGKAAATGTCTGGAAAATGTTTCTTATTARTCTGTAATCTTAATGTGTTGTGAAATCTGTTGTGAATGTATTGTYATGTTTTTAAAATTGTATAWCTGCCTTAATTTTGCTGGACCCCAGGAAGAGTAGCAGCAAATGGGGATCCATAATAAATACAKATRTTTGATTTCTGGTATTTTATGACTGTCTATTGTCTGGCAAGTGATTTAAGGATTCATACTCTCTCYTTGAAAATGATTTATGAAAGAGTGGGGTTTTCAGTAGAGGTACAGTASAGACACCATGTAAGAGGAATGGAATATCACTATTGAAATATCCTCTGTCAGTGTCCTAGATTAAGCCGTAATCTGTCAAATATAATCCGTGGTAGATTGATTTACTGTTCACAATATCTATTTAGAGAAAATTGCATTCCTGATAATGAGTTGATGTCCTAATGGATCTTATAAATGTTCCCGACATCGGTTTTATGAGCACATGATGAAATGCTTAATACATGTGTTTACACGTGTGTATGCATGAGTGTGAGCGTACGTGCGTGTGTATGCTTTCATTCACATTTAAATTGGCTAATGCTCTCTCTCCCTCGCTCTCTCTCTCTCTCCCGTCCGTCCGTCCTGCAGTATGTCTTTGTGTCTCTGCTGTCCAGGGACAGTGTGTATGACGTGCTCCGGAGGATCTGCACACACCTTCAGGTCAGAGAACACACTCTCACCCACACAACCACACACACTGGTTACCACTACACACACACATCCAGGTCAGAGAATACACACACACACAACCACACACACTGGTTACCACTATACACACACATCCAGGTCAGAGAACACACACACACAACCACACACACTGGCTACCACTACACACACACACATCCAGGTCAGAGAATACACACACACTCACCCACACACACACATCTACCACTGAACCAGCTCCCTCCCACATCATCAGGTCTATTGGCCTTAAAAGTGTACAGACTGTAAAATAGTGTACTGAATATTTCCCATATCTCATCGTTCACTCTCCAGGTCAATGGGAAGAGTCTGAGCTTGAAACACTACATGGAGGTTCCCCATACCTTATCTTTGGTAAGTAAGCTTTGGATCTAGCCCTCACGCCAGACTGATCCGTGTCTCTTATTGGTTAGAACTATTGACCAACTCCAGACTGATCCATGTCTCCTTATTGGTTAGAACATTGACCAACTCCAGACTGATCCATGTCTCTTATTGGTTAGAACATTGACCAACTCCAGACTGATCATGTCTCTTATTGGTTAGAACATTGACCAACTCCAGACTGATCCATGTCTCTTATTGGTTAGAATATTGACCAACCATAATGTACACAAGTACAACATGAATCACATTATTATTTGAATAGTACTGACGTCAAATGGGAGACCCAAGGACACGGGTGGTTCCTAATGATGTGAGAATCTCGCTAGTGTTTACAGAACAACTGGTTCTGCGAGATTAGGATCAGGATTTCCAATTGTAACAGTAAGCAACTGTAACAAAATGGATGACTGCAGTGTAGACGTTATTATGAGTACATTTTGCATGGATTGCTAAGGCATAAGAATATGAAAGTGTGTATTCTTATTTTAGATGTATGTAGTTCTGTACCTGTTTCTTAATGCTATGTATTATATCATTTTATGTAGTTCTGTCCTTCAGCTGTAGTTGTCTTACAATGTTATGTATTATGTCAGCTGGGAGCAATCGTGCTGGTGCTCACACTCTCATTAGACAACTCGCAAATTTTCAGTACTGTTATGTCGCGCCCTCCTTGCTCAGTTGTCGCACCCTGCGCGCACATACAAGTTGCCCCATTCCACTCTTTTCTATTCTGGTGTTGTGCGCTAGCTGAGATTTGTCTGAGTCTTGTTCAATGTCATGTATGATAATGTCTCAGTGTTAAATCACGTCTTAGTTAATCGGGCTTGGTCATTTGGCTTAGTATAATCGGCTGAAGAGTTAATGTCTCTAGAGTTATTATTCTTTGCATATAAGGTATGGCTTTGCGTACACTGTTCATATATGTTTATACTTTGTCAGTTATTTCAATGGTCTATAGTCTTCGATCGTGATTGTAAGGTTTTCTAGGAAGTCATATAGGTTATCATGTCTGAGCTTCATGGGCTTTATGGCTGACACTAGGCTTTTAAATCTAATGACTGTGATGAATAAACGCAGGACACAGTATTTCAAAAGATAACAGGAGTAGTTCTCACTGGATCGCACCTCATTCCCGAGAGATTGACAGCATCTTGTGGCAATAACGCCTCTATAGTCACCTATGTTCGGCGTCTAAACGCTGCACGTGTGTCAATAAGAACTCCTAATAAGGGATATTTGTTTGTGTGTGTCTGTAATTAACAGCGTCTAAAGCAATCCCGTATTTACAGCTATAGCACAGTTGGCGGAGAGAGATAACATAGTACATGGATGGATCAAATAGGGACCTATATATGATAAGAGTGATATTCAGAGGGTCTAAGTCTCTGTGTTTCGATACACACAATTCATAATGAACCATGGCTTATGTTGTCGCGTGGAGATACAACAGGTCCGCTCTTGTGGCCATATGAGGCATCAATCAAGGACAGTAGGGTATTGGTGGGGTAGTATCTGATTCACTGTTGGGCGCTTCTAGAGTAACCTAATACGCCGGCACGCGAAATGATTTTGTTGGGTAAATGATTTCTGTGTGTCATAACTCTTATATATTGTACTTATGTATAATTGTGTATGTCATAGACGTCCGTTGTTGCAGCTACAAAACGCCTACATATTACATTGTATATGAGAGGTAAAGTCTGATGATCTCGATCCACCTTATAAAACAAAGCGTAGATCACTCTTGTGTCATATACCATATATGAGAAGTGTAACGTCTGTGGCAATTACCTTATGTTAAGACAATTTGTTATAATATGGACGAGGTAACAGATTACGGGTTGTTCATTATCACCCTAAGCAAGTACTATGCTACTAAGGTAGACTCCTTCTGGCGCGATACATCGTCTTTGACATACCAGAACTACGTATAAGACATGTTATGGTAGGTAGAGTGAATGCTGGTAAGACTAGTACACCTATAAGAAGATGTATTATG
The DNA here is from genome assembly GCF_002910315.2 of Salvelinus sp. IW2-2015. Taxonomy (NCBI): domain Eukaryota; kingdom Metazoa; phylum Chordata; class Actinopteri; order Salmoniformes; family Salmonidae; genus Salvelinus; species Salvelinus sp. IW2-2015. The sequence continues at coordinate 216,648 of NW_019943110.1, forward strand.
GGGTACGATAGCCACGACCTGGGGGAGTCTGTGTCGATATTACCTATCATGAGGGACGAAGTGTGTTGTGAGAAGGGTAACCGTTCTGGGTAGAGCATCTAGATGTCGCTAATAAGGAGCAGTTTAGGTGTGTCACATGTCTGATGTCAGTATATGACTAAAATAAGGAGAATTGGAAGATTTATTGGGGATATAAACGCTCCCTGAGACGAGTTAGACACCACTCTGTATTTGTTGCTGATAATCGTCTGTTGTGGTCATACATGCGCTGATAGTACCATGGTTAGTACGCATCCGTTTGTGTTCAATGAGAACATATACCGTTTTAAGACAGATTAACCGCTTGTTCCGATCATAACATATAGACACTCGTTATTGGCAGAGCTACGTTGTGTCATAACCACTATACAGAGCAGCTGTATGGTGTGATCCACGTCAGTGTCATAACCTATAAGACATGCTGCTTCTCGTGGAGAGGTAGACATGTCTCTTGCTTAGCCAGAAGACAATTTTTTTGTTGTTGTGTATCTATACGATAAACCGATATAAAGAAGTGAGTGATTTCGCCGGGTGCTAAGTCTGGGGTCACTCATACTATAAGACATGTTTGGGGTACCAACGCTCTCTTGACATTATACTCATAGAGAGCATCATCTGTTTGTTTCTTTTTCTTAGTGTTGCCGCACGTGGACCAACCTCCCAGCACTCAGAACAACACAGCAATGCATTAGAGTATAAGTGCTTCAGAGGTCATAGGCTGATGTATGTGGGTGTGTCACATAGACGAATGGTCTGCGTATCTGCGTAGCTAGTGAACATCCCTTAAAAGTTAAGAGTGGCCTGTGTTAGATATTAAAGTGATCTAAGTACTGTGGTTCTAGGACAATGAAATGGCCGGTCTGTAAGTGTACTCGGACAGAAAGAACTCACAGCTAGATGTGAAAGCCCTGTACTCTATCTTATCACTCCTTGAAGATCCGTATATTTGACACGTAATATTGCTAAAGAGTCTGTTCAACAAGAATAATGTATATGAAGACACAAAGACATGATAAGTATGTAGTATAGATGGTGTGTCCTCACGCTTCAACCAAGTTGGGTTGTACAGTTGACGCTTCGTTGTGTCTATATGGGCTGCTTGTTGTTGTCTATCTCGCGCGGTGGCAGCCTAGGTCGCGCTTCATATACTGTTCTCAGAGTCTACAGGGACAGTTAGATTTTTCACCATGACTGAAGTCAGTGACCACTATTACATAGTTTCAGATGTGCTTAGACCCAAGTAGATCCAATATCGAATACGACTACCTAATGCTTATAGTAGTATAGTTACTGTACTAGCTGTTGTCGAACTTCGTCATCTGTGCTTGCTGTTCCCTCCAGCCGCATCTGACGTACTTGTAATACCTTGCTAGTGTTCGGGGAATGCATTCTGTTCACTCGATATACTCTGACCTGTTCAGCACTTCGCTTCTGAGTAAAAGGCTAGATCCAATTATATTTCTTGTGCCTTTGATTGTCTCTATTCTTCCGGCCTCGAACATGTCCTCGCTAGATTTAACTTTTAAGTTTACAGAGTCGTAAGTAAAGTGTCAACATACATATCCTTTTTTTCTCGCTAACTCTCAGCTCGCTGTATACTGTACTTCATTCGTTGCACTCGCTGCTTCCATCAGACGATGTGGTTCAGTATTTAGATACAAGTCATGATCCACTCCCACTGTGGTGCCACTACATTGTGTGCCTTGGCTAGGTGTCCGTATAGATTATATCACAAAACGCCTCTAGCTACACCTCGATAATTTATACAAACTTGCTTAAAGCTCTAATACCGATACCAGCGCCTGTTCCTATACTTAGCTGTGTTCCACCTCACAAGCATAGTTCATCTATTTTGGAACTGGAAAATGTGTATCCGAACCACTCGCTTGATCCTACTGCTCCGTAGCTCTTGGTAACGCTGCTGATAGGTTTCTCCATGCCTGGGCGTGTTCATCGTAGACACCTGACTCGTAGTGTTATACGAGCAATATTTCGAAGCATTGTTTACAAAAGCGTCCTCAGTTCCTTAGGCTGGATACTCTTTGCTCGTTGATTCCAGCGCTCCGTTGTTTCCGCTCTGCTGTTGATTCCTACAAGCGCATATAAGCCATGTCGCTCTGCTTATCGATGGTCTAGCTGCCCAAGTTAGCTACATTATTATTAGTATAATTGAATTAAGAATCGCAATATATTTAATATAATTAGGAATGAGAGAACCGTCATATTAGTTTCTTTACCTAGGAGTTGCCCTAATGATTTCTTCTTGTTAATGATTTACTTGGATAATACGCAATCACTCGCATAATGTTATACCGGCTTTGTCCATCTCAGTGATATAGTTGTAAGGATGTAGGTCTGAGCCACATAGTCTCAGACACTATTTTCCCTTAGCACCACTGTCTCGATTTACTCATTTTTTCTATCAGACATAGCATTTGTAAGTTGCTTTGCACTTTGTAATACAAATAGGGTACCTAGTTGAGATTCTTCTTGAGAGAGTTATTGTACTGTGTCGATGTGAGATAACACCAGTTGACTCTCGTACTTAATCGTTGGTGCGCTGTCTCAGAAATAGCACTCATTGGTCTACAGAATCTTCACTAAAAACCATCACCGAACCCAAATCTCTCCACCCAAATCACGAATTCTTCCCAGTCCTGCGACTCCCAGCCATTCTTCCGACAATAGGGCCCCCACCGATGCAGGGCCTCATTCTTTGATAGATTCCGATACCAGCAATTTGTTGTATCGCACGCTGTATTTTCTGGCTCTCAACTAACGAGTCTCGCAACACTAGTTAGATACTGCGCGAAACACACTGTCTCATATTAAATGTTTCTTATATACAATTCACCAAAATGGTGGGAGTTGGGGGTATCGCGTCCACTCTACGATCTTGGTATTATGCAGAGATGTGGATGGTAAATATAGAGTCTCCTGAAGCATATACATGTTAATATATCAGTCTGAGTCTTATGACATATTAGTCATAGAGAAGGCTGGTCCTAACAGCATGCAAGGAGTTTGTCCGTAAGTGTTTAAGACCAGTTTCTGTGGCGTTAATATTTTCGGTTACTAAGATTAGCTAAGTGGACAGCACTATACCATCTAAAAGTGAGTGGGAAGAATGACCAACAACAAGGAGAAACAATAGCATTGTAGTGAATCAGAATAAAAATAAGGGCTGTTACACATCAATTAGATAGACAAATATATTTTTGAGAGATTATAGAATGAAGATACAGCGCTTTCATACGTGAGTGAGTTTAGGAATCCTAATTTCTTATAGCACTCGTACAGTGATAGACTTAGCTATATGCATAACTTAGGTATTTCTCATTGATTAACACTCTCAGAGCAGTGTACTTTAATGAGGTAGAATACCACAGAAATTGACAGGACATGATCTATTCATAATTAACAGGTGGTGCCTTGCTAAAAAGAGTTAATTTAGTCACACGAGCTTAGGATTTAAGTACACGTGTTGGTCCGCTCCTTCAAACTGCGTTTGACGCCCAATCTACGTCGGGGGTGGCGCCTGTGGTTGAGGTATGTACTAGAGTAGGGAAGGACGATATAGCTTGCTCAGGCTAAGATCAGCCCATAGTTCTTGGCGACATAAGGAAAGACGCCAAAGATACCATATGGTCGGAAGTAGAAGTGCAGAATAAGCAAGAGAAACTGACAAGTAACTAAATGAAGGTCAGAGTTAGCTATTCTGAGTAATGGTCGCAAAGGACATGAGAGTTCTCAGTACACATATAGGTCTAGGAAGATGTTTCAAGAACTTGGGAAAAGTTGGTTGTTGCTTGTATGCACAGTGGCATGGGCTGCGTCAAACTAAAACCATCAAGCGCTTGAGAGGAATTGAAATCTGTGATTCATATGAGATTGACTGTTAGGAGACATCATTGTTAGGCACAGGAAAGGGACACTGAGCTTCCCAGTCATAGTTATTATCTCACACAGATACTTTGGACCAAAAAATGTTGAGCCCATAATGCCTTGCCAATGGCTAATGTAATATTTATCCCGAGCGCACGAAAGATAAGTTCAGAGTCTCATAGTTATTGGTCCACCTAAATGATACTCGCAGTCTGTTGCTGTCGAAGGAATGTCAAGGCTCTTAGCTAGCGGGTGCACCATCTAGATTGTATACGGTTTCACCAGATGTATTAAGTTAAGCAAGAAGAACTTGCGAAGCTGTCATCTACAATCCATCACTAGGGGGCTGTTCAGAGGACTGAAGAACACTGGCGCTGCTCTAGATCAGGCCAGGTTCATTGGCTTCAATAGTTTTCTGAAGCTCCCCGGTCTAGGGCCCAACGCACACACAGCAATAACTCACACACAGGACACCAATAAGAAGAAGAGACGTGCCTTGGGGCTCCTATATAGACACAAGAGCAACTCATTAGTAACGACTTATACAGGTAGGTGACTCAGGTTGTGCCATTTTGCTGGTTGCTTCTCTCTAGGATCGTGATTATTCCCAAATATAATTTGAGTGTTATTTGTGGTGCTCCAATCGCCGCTACGGGGAACAATGCAGGTTCTCTCCATTCGTAGAGACGCAGCATAGCCTGCTCTCAGCATTGCCACTTCATTGTAAAGTGCCAGGAGCTATAGATAGTAAATTGTCAGATTTTACCACATGCTGAAGATGTGCCAAAACTATTAATATGTATGCAAGTGGGTACAAGTTCTCTTTAGCATGATCACTCTAGTCAGCTTCGCAGTTGTCCTCAACTTCTTATGTCGAAACAGCCCACATCAGTTGAGGTATGGAAAGTTGTATCGAGGTCAGCTGTGGTGTGATATTGCCATGTGTGACGCACTATAGACGCGTGGTGATGACTATAATTTATTAGTGTATGAGAGTATCAAGAGCCACCATAGCCCACAAAGCAGCTTAATTTCCACCTAAGAATATTCTGCAATGATTGACGTCACAAATCTAATCCTTTTCAAACCTTGCTTAACTCATGCTCTTATAGTATTGACTCAGTTCTCAGTGCGCTCGTACTAATTCGCACGTGTGTGGGTTATTATCTTTGAGAGGAAGCGGATTTTCCCCAAATAAATAATGGGAGGTTGATTTGCTGGGTGTTTTTACACCATTAGGGCAGTCAGTTTGGGAAACGCCGTAGTTATATGTCATAGTCAGCCTGCATACAACGTCACAATTAAATGAGACAATAGTAGTGTTATGTACTGTATACATAACTGGGAAGATTTTAATTGGCTAGTACCATCTTTTAATTTCCCACTTCATCTAATGTAGCCCAGTACAGTGGGGACAAAGCTACCTGTCAGGAGGCTACTGTTTGATGCACGCGTGCAAGTATTGTTGTAACAGCACGTAAAGGGAGGTAAGAGCGGTTGGAGGGTAACGGTGATGGCAAACAGCATCATGATGTGGCCGGTGCCCTCGCTACAGTAAGAGTCATACCCAAGTAGGGCCACGTACACGTTGTATGAGTAAGTTTTTTTAAGGTCGAACCCAATTGTGAAGTGTTGTTGGGGGATGAGGTTTCAGGGTAAGGCTGCAGAGTGGGAGGAAAGGCCCAGTCCAAGCTAGGAGGCTACCAGTTGTAGGATACAGTTTGTAAGGGTGGCTACTCAGTATGTAAGGCACATGGTTACAGTATGTGAGGGGTAAACTCTTCATCAGTAACTAGGACGCCTAGGTAGGATTGTTGGAAAAGCATTCCAAGGGGTGAGACTACTCATGAAGCTGGGTTTGAGAGCATGCAAAGGCTGTGCACACGATTAGTAGAAGGCAAGTTCGTGGAAGGCAAAGGGAGTGAGTCAACTAGTTTGAAAAATCTAGTTTTAGATATTTTTGTTTTTTTTGGCATACGATTTTTTGGGTTGCTACATTGTGTTATTCGTCCAAACAATAGCTTTTTACGAGGATTAGTCTTTCGGCACAAAAAAAGATTATTATTCTGGAACTAGTTTGTAAGGTACGTAAGTTAGTAGGGAGGTTCTAGAATGTTTTTGAGAAAGGATAGTATCTTTACAAAGTAAAGTAAAAAAAGGGAAAAAAAACACAGAAAAAAGAAAAATCAAGAATAAAAGACTAACAGGAAATAAAAAAAAAACGAAAAAACCCAAAGAACAACCACAGAACGCCTTGAAATAGACTAAGGTTTGTGTGTTAAACTTTTGACTGTTTACTGAGATAAACTGTGCAGCATTGAGAGAGTGGAACACTTCTTTCCTGAAGATTTGGTCCATTCAGATCAATAATGCCTCGCACATCTCTGATTCAGAGGGGTTGGGTTAAATGCGAAAGACACACTTCAGTTGAGTACATTCAGTTGGACAACCTGACTAGGTATCCCCCTTTCCCTTTCCTTTCTATACCTCCAGGATGAGTTCCCGGTGGTGGATGAGTTCCCGGGGGTGGATGAGTATCCTCCGGTGCTGAAGTGGAGGAGAAAACCCTCGGTGGTGTCCGTGTCCTCGTCCCTCCCTGACCTCCTGGGTAGCTCCACCGGTAGCCTGACTGCGGTGGACTCTCCTTCCAGACAGACCAGCCTCTGGAAGGTGAGAAGGGAGGACAACTAGCCTGGACCAACATTGGTTTATGCTGTATTATAGCCAACACTTGTTTGGCATGAGAATGACCGTAGGGGTTTGGGCAAGACGACACAGCAGATCTGGGACCAGGCTAGAGACAACCTGTTTTTCGTGTATTTAATTTCACAAAGGACAGATACAATGGCGAACACAGCATTTCTCATAATAGCATAATATCATAACAGCCATGTCTTTGAGGCTATGCCACATGAGGTGAGTGCTGCGTTTTTTCTGGTGCATTAAGAGATTGGAGGTGTTCAGCTTGTCGACTCCTGGCCGGAGTTAACCATTGATGTTAGCCGACGGGGGCTTTGCCATCACATGTTTGCAGAATGTTCAATCCCTGATTATGTGTAGGAGGGGAACTGGGAAGGGAGAGTTGTGTTTGGATGGGCACAACCCTCTTATGCATAACGGATTAAGCACCAAATTGAGATTTTAGCATGTAGAGACTTGCTCTGCCCTACTACTGTGTCCTGCTACTGTGTCCTGCTACTGTGCCCTGCTACTGTGTCAGACTACTGTACCCTATACTCGTACCCTACAACTGTGCCGTACTGTACTGAACCCTACTACTTACTGTACCTTACAAACTGTTCCCTACTACTGTGCCCTACTACTGTACCCTACTACTGTGCCCTACTACTGTACCCTGCTACTGTGTCCTGCTACTGTACCTACTACGTCCCACTATGTACCCTACTACTGTATCCTACTACTTACTGTACCTTACAAACTGTTCCCTACTACTGTGCCCTACTACTGTGTCCTACTACTGTACCTACTACTTACTGTACCTTACAAACTGTTCCCTACTACTGTGCCCACTACTGTACCCTACTACTGTGCCCTACTACTGGCCCTACTACTGCTCCTATTACTGTACACTACTGACCTACTACTGTACCCTACAAACTGTATCCTACAACTGTGCCCTACTACTGTGCCCTACTGAACCCTACTACTGTACCTTAAAAACTGTACTCTACAACTGTGCCCTACTGCTGTATCCTACTACGGAACCCTACTACTGTGCCCTACTGTACCCTACTGCTGTACCCACTGCTGTACCCTACTGCTGTACCCTACTACTTTACCCCACTGCTGGCTACATTTAGATGATTTGAAAGAGACTAGAATAAACTTCCCAGTTATGTATACAGTACATAACACTACTATTGTCTCATAATTGTGACGTCTGTATGCAGGCTTTACTATGACATATACTACGGGTTTCCCAAACTGACTGCCTAATTGTGTAAAAACACCAGCAAATCACCTCCATGTGATTTTATTTTGGAAATCTGTTCCAAAGTATTCCCACGCATTATAGAGGTTTATTATATAAACTAATTTAAGCAAGGTTTGAAATGATTATGTTTTAGTCAAATATTATATATGTTTGGTCTTTTTGCGGTCTACACAAATTATTAGTCATTTTTTCCCATATTTCATATTTGTTTACGATGTGTTTACTATGATGTAACTGTCTGGGTTGCATAAGAGTTAGAAACCTGAGTGTAGATTGATCAAATAAAAACTTTGACCCACTTGCATACATATAATAGTTTTGCACAGCCAGATGTGGTCAAATATATATTAGTCTCCTTGCACTTTACAATGAAGTGCAATGGAGCAGAATGTGGTTGAATGGCTATTTTTCCCCGTAGGCACCTGCAACTTACCACAATATATTTGATGGCATCTGTAAGCAACAATACACTATCACCTACGTAGTCTATTAGATGGCTATATTATGTGTCTGTGTGCGTGTGTTTAGACGGGGCTTAGAGACAGAGAAGATCCACTAACAGAGCCTGTTCCAGAGCTGGGCCCATGGAATATCAGCTTCTCAAGTTCTTCATCATACTGTAACTATTTCCATGCCCCACAACTGGCTTCTCACAGCAACAATCATATCATTAGGACCATAATTTACCTTGTGTGTCGGATAAATATACATTCATTGGCAGCATTATGCTCAAATTCTTTTGTCCAAATTCTATCTGTGAAATAAAATCTGAACAAGGCCTAATTTAATATTCTAAAATGGATATGATCACAAAAAATCAGTTATACCGCCACCTAGTGTACAGCAGCCTTGGGGTACCATCGCTAATTCAAAGCCTTGATTGGGTCCCGCCATTACTTCAGAATCATCCTCCTCATCCTGTCTTCCTGTTACCTGGCCTTCCGTGTCTGCAGCCTGGAGCAGCAGCTGTCCTTCCTCAACAACCCTACACGGCCCCCCCGAGAGAGGTGAGGTGGGGCCACACTTAACTTTAGCCAAGTGTGTGTGTAACTTTTGATATAATTGTTTTGTCATTCTGTTTTATACTACTGCTAATAATAATAGTAATAATAATTATAATAATAATAAACTGTTACGTTTATTAAATTAGGATTCCACCCTCAGAAAATCCTGTTCATAACTGTTATTCAAAATGTCACATTTTTGGAGGGAAAGCTATTTTACTGACAATTCTATTGTCTTTGGTCTCTTCCTCCTAGGTAAGTGCTGCTCTGCACTGTGATCCAATACCACTTGACTGTCTCCCTTTACGGACACATTCCTCTCTGTGACCACCTCCAGACTATGCAAACAGACTATTTATTTTTCAGGATTTTACTTCACTGTAGACTAGAAGAGGGCAAACCCCCAACTCCACCATTTTGGTGTAGGTAAAAGACAATGGCAGGTGAAAGACAATGGGCAGGCCGATTGAAGAGCCAGCAAACTACACTCAAACCAATTGTGGATGGACTGAAAAGCCCGGGATTGGTGGAAATGGCTGGGAGTCAGGACTGGGAAGAATTCTGATTGGTGGAGAGATTGGTCTGATGGTTTTTATTGAAGATTTCTGKCCATGTTCGCCAACATTAGAGTCAACTGTGTTTTTTCCCTCCCGTCAACTCAACCAAGAATGAACCACAGGACTTCAGAGAAAAGTCAAAACCATTCATCTTTCAGAAAAAAATATAAATGGTACTTTCAAGGAAAGGATTTGGATGCATTAACACACTGACAGTGGAAGAAGCCAATATCGTTGGCTTTACAGAATTTTAAAAAGTATTGCCCATATGAACTTATGAGGATCAGTCCACTATTTCAAATGTTCATCATCATCAATGAGGTCTAACTATGTTGACATTCTAACAGGCATGTTATTCCTGATAAACGGTGCAATACAATTATGCAAAGTATCCAGCCTAGACTGACTTTTTAAATGTTGAAATATTGTTCTTTAACTCTGTTTGTGTCATCATGACACCACAGGTATATGTTTACCAAAGTGGGTAGGATGGTACTCTTTCATGTCCAAAAAATATTGTTTAGTATAACAGCTTGTCTTTTGTTTTAATTTGTATAAATGTCAGTTGTGAGCTTTGTATTGTAAGCTACCTTTAGCCAGACACAATGTGTCACAGTGAGTGATCAGTCTTGTATCTAAATACTGAACACAGTCRTCTGAATGAGTAAACAATGAAGACATTGACTGAAGTGAAAAATAAGATGATGTTTTCTTTCTTACACTCTGTAAACTTAAAAGTTAAATCTGCATTTCAGCCGGGAAGAAAACTAGCAAAAAAAAGATTTCTAGTCCTTTTACTCAGAGTGTCTGAACAGATGCATTAGGAACAAACACTCCCCACTTTGAGTATTACAGTAATATTGTTGAGGAAACAGAGCTGCAGTGTGTACAGTATACTTTACTACCATAACCATTAGTATGTCTTATCTGGTCTGTTTTGGGTCTAGACACATCTGCAACTATGTAATAGTGGTCACTGATCTTCAGTCAATGGTGAAAGAACAAACTGTCCCTGTGACTCTGAGAACAGATGAACCCTGTAGCACCCCTGAACAACCCATTACAAGACTACACTGTACAACCCAACTGTGACGGTTTCTAATAAACAGCCATTTGATCTTGAGATAGTGTCAACTTTTTGGAAAAGTCACCTGTCTTCGCCGACGCATGTACCAAGAGGTACTTTATATGTCCACCTCTTTTAGGGGCCAGCAGCATACCACCCTGCATACCACGCTGGCTGCATCTGAAGCTAAGCAGGTTGGTCCTGGTTGGTCCTGGATGGGAGAACAGATGCTGCTGGAAGTGGTGTTGGAGGGCCAGTAGCAGGTTCACTTTTCTCTGGTCTAAAAAAAAATATCCCAATGCCTCAGGGCAGTGATTGGGGACATTGCCCTGTGTAGGGTGCTGTTTTTTGGATGGGATGTTAAAACGGTTTCCTGACTGGTCACTAAAGATTCCACAGCCCATATTGTAAGAATAGGGGTGTTAACCCCAGTGTCCTGGCTAAATTCCCAATCTGACCATCATACCATCATGGACACCTAATCATCCCCAGCTTCCAATTGGCTCATTCATCTCCCCTGTAATTTTCCCCAGGTCGTTGTGCATAGTCACTTTACCCTTACCTACACTACCGTTCAAGTTTGGGGTCACTTAGAAATGTCCTTGCTTTTGAAAGAAAAGCCCATTTTTTTTTGTCCATTAAAATAACATTAAAATTGATCAAAAATAGAGTGTAGACATTGTTAATGTGTATATGACTATTGTAGCTGGAAACAGCAGATAAAAAAAAGAATATCTACGTAGGCGTACAGAGGCCCATTATCAGCAACCATCACTCCTGTGTTCAATGGCACGCCGTGTTAGCTAATCCAAGTTAATCATTTTTAAAAGGCTAATTGATTATTAGAAAACCATTTTGCAGTTATGTTAGCACAGCTGAAAACTGTTGTTCTGATTAAAGAAGCAAAAAACCTGGACTTCTTTAGACTCGTTGAGTATCTGGAGCATCAGCATTTGTGGGTTCGATTACAGGCTTAAAATGTCCAGAAACAAAGACCTTTCTTCTGAAACTCGTCAGTCTATTCTTGTTCTAAGAAATGGTTCTTCCACTTGGGTGCACAAATAGCCTATAACCTGTTTTAGAGAAATGTAATCATTGAACATTGTAAGAGCTGTCATTGTCTGTTTATGTGCCCCCTTTATTTATCCTACGGTTCTGATGTGTACAGGGAGAACACTGTAAGAACGGCCCATGTTCTGAATTCTGTCTCTGTACATTTCAAAAGTGCTGAACAAATAGTTATATGGACTACGTCTGTCGTCGCTTGCTCATTAATGTCTTAATCGAAATTACGGATTGCCTCTTATCCCCCCCCCTTATGCCATAATTTGTACATCTCAATTGTCAGTAGAAACCACATTTGTTTAAGCAAGTCTGCCATTTCAGCTTATTATTTTAAGGCAGTAAATGAGGTTGAATGAACTGTTTCGCTGCCAGACAAGACTCCGCTGAAAGCCAGGTTTAGCAGTGGTAAGGTGTTGTTGGGACTCTGCTGTTGGGACAGCTTTATGTAGGCCCTAACAGTTTGTGGGCACCGTTTGTCACCATTATAGTGCAATTAATGTATTGTTTAGTGTTGTGTAGTGGCTTTGCTGGCATGCATCCCACTTTTTTTGTTTGCCCCACCACGATTTACATGCTAAAATCGCCACTGGTTATACTGTACCAGTGGTGAGCAGTAATTTTGTCTCGAGGGTCACATCGGGATTTCAAAATTCAGCGGAGTTATTTGAAAAATGTATAGGTCCATTATGATTTATACATACATTATATCTAGTTTTAGACGTTCAAACTGCAATTTCAAGCAAATGTTACCGTGTTGCATCTATTTGATTCAATGCAATTTCATCTTTGAAGACTGCAACCATAGAAATACTATGTAGTTATGCCAATAATAAGCCATTGTCAACTTCCTATCTATGGTTATTTTGGTTACCGCTCGCTCACTGTCAATCCCTCACTGTCACACTATGTTTACATATTATTGATTTAGTACGGAAAATTAGTTTTTTTCCCAAAGCAACTGGGACCATGTAAATAAATAATTGTTAGATTACTAATTTGGAATCCACCTGTGGCACCTTGTGTGTCCATAAAAGTCTGTGCAACCTGGCACACTTGAAAGGGTACCTGTTAAGGCCCTTCACATGTTCCTAGCCTTCACCATAGAAATGTAACTACCATGGTAATTTGGAATGTCCAGTCAATTAGCATTATGATGAATGTAGTCGTCATTCTACAGATTCCAAATTGGCCTACAAACGCTTACATCGTTTACGTTATGCA
>NW_019943110.1:233695-235257 GCF_002910315.2 Salvelinus sp. IW2-2015
GAGTGACGACGGACGTAGTAATATAACTATTTGTTCCGTACTTTTGAAAATGTACAGCCACAGAATTCAGAACATGGGCCGTTCTTTACAGTGTTCTCCTGTACAACAAGTCAGAACTGTAGGATAAATAAAGGGGGCATATAAACAGACAATGAAGCTCTAACAATATTTGATGATTACAGTTTCTCTAAAACAGACTATGTGCACCGTCGGTCACCACCACCAACTAGGTGTGAAATTAAGAGGTGAAAAGGGACCAAATTATTAGGTTGAGGCACATGGGCTACTAACAGCTTACTACACAACATACACTTAGTATTACTTTCTTGGCTACAGTTTACATATCTCCCTGGCATATTACATCATTTATGCAGCAGCATACAAGACATTTTTGGACTGACCTTGCGATGTGCTCACTTAAACAGGAAGGTGGCGCGGCGGTCTTTTTGTGGGCAAATTTTGTAATCAAACTTTGTCATCAAAATCTGACATTCTCTGGATTTATGGTGGGAACTCAGAGAAAACAGCCAGCCACTCCACTGAATAGCAGGCTACTGGTTGCTTTGCACTGCTTGCAGTTAGCCCCTGATTCCTTCCAAATGACTCATTGTTGAATTTGCAATTTCCAACTTGTTGTGTCCAACGGTCGATGAGCACCAATGTGTTAATTCCTTATTTTCTCTTCATTATTTCTCTTTATATGACAAGGATTAACACGGATTTGCCAGTAGATTGTCGAATTGATTCATGATGATGACTACAAGCTAAGACTTTGAAAGTAAGATGTTGACATGATCAGTCCAATCAAAGCTACTGTAATTTGGCATAATTTTATCTGTGGTCAATGACCTTGAGCCTTCTTGGGAAGGGCACGTGTAATATAACTCTATGGCAGGTGTCACGTTCCTGACCTGTTTTCCTTTGTTTTTGTATGTGTTTAGTATGGTCAGGGCGTGAGTTGGGGTGGGCATTCTATGTTATGTGTTTCTATGTTGGGTTCAATGTATTAGCCTGATATGGTTCTCAATCAGGGGCAGGTGTTTTACGTTTCCTCTGATTGAGAACCATATTTAGGTAGGCTGTTCACACTGTTTGTTTGTGGGTGATTGTTCCTGTGTCTGTGTTTGTGCCACACGGGACTGTTTCGTGTTCGTTCCTGTTCGTGCGTTTGTTCTCAAGTTCAGGCCTGTTCACGTTGTTTGTTTTCTAATGATCAATTAGCCTTTTAAAATGATAAACTTGGATTATCTAACACAACGTGCCATTGGAACACAGGAGTGATGGTTGCTGATAATGGGCCTCTGTACGCCTATGTAGATATTCCATAAAAAATCAGCCGTTTCCAGCTACAATAGTAATTTACAACATTAACAATGTCTACACTGTATTTCTGATCAATTTGATGTTATTTTATTGGACAAAAAAATTGCTTTTCTTTCAAAAACAAGGATATTTCTATTTCTATTTCTTTTGAACGGTAGTGTATAACGTGATTTGTTGTCATTGTATCTGTTGCCAATGACCTTGAGCCTTCCTGGAAGGGCACTTGTAATATAACTAAA
>NW_019943111.1:0-46234 GCF_002910315.2 Salvelinus sp. IW2-2015
CCCCCAAAACATTGATAGGCAATCAGGGGGGCTTTGAGGACCTCGCAAACCCACTCTGCACACTGAACCACATCACTCACGAGAGATGTGGCAGTTTCCAACCCATTGCAAGCACTTTGGTTGTCCGTGTGGTGTTGTGTGTGCGTGTGGTGTTGTGGGTGTTGTGGGTGTGTGGTTGTGTGACAGTGTAGTGTAGTTGTGTGTGTGTGTGTTGTGGTTGTGTGTGTGTCGGGTTGTTGTTTGTGTGTGCATTTAAAAAAAACAAACACACGGCTTCGAGATCACTTGGCTGTCAGTAAAATAAATCCCTAATGGTAGCATGATTATCCTAACCCCCTCTGGCTACACACTCATTCAGAGCCGTGTTGATTTTATTAGGAACTGTGAGTGGTCTGCTCTGTAAATGCAGGGGATGTTAATAATGAGAGAATTGTGTGTGCGCGCACTGACGTGCAGGCGTACGTGGATTTGTACGTGCCTGCATCTGTGCGTGTGCATTCTTGTACATGCATGTGTTTCTCCCTGCGTTTCTCCCTGCGTCTGTGTGCCCGGTCCGTGTCTCTGTGTGTGTCCCTTTTCCTCTGGAAGAGAAGAACTGCTCTGTTCATCACGACAAGAAACTCATTGACCTGATTCAGTAAGGAGCCGCGCCCCTTCTAAATGCTCCTCAAGAAGAGTGTAATTGAAGGCCGCAGTTAGGGGTGTTTTCTGACATCTACTGTACATTTTTCGATGTCGGGGACAACATGTAGCATTGTAGCTAAGCCTATCCCTAATCCTTTTCATAACCTTAACCACATTCTCCTAACCTGCCACGTTAATTATCCAAACCTGAAATGTTAGTTATCCTAACCTGCTAGGCAAACAAATCATCTGTGTTGAGAAACCATTAGTAGCATAACACCGGAACTGACCAATGGCAGACATCAAAGGGTGTTTCCTGATATAAAGGAGCACCCACATCAAGAAACACCCTGAATTACAATCTGCAAATACACAATATTGCACAGCTCAGCTCAGAGGACTGAATATGCCCCCTGCTGGTGGAAGGGGGAATTACCAGCCTCTCCTACTCAGCCCCATCCCACCACTGGAGTATCCAGCTACAGCAGACGGCAAGCTAGGTCGGTCATGTATCAAACACACAGAGGTCAAAAGGCATGTTATGTCCTGTGGGTGTTAGGGTTTAGACAATGGGTAGGGGTTAAGTTTAATTAAGGTGGGGGTTGGGGTTAGCGTTGTAGGACTAGGGTAGGGGAATAGGCGTTAGGGTAAGGACTAGGATGGAGGTTTGGGTGTGGTAGAGGTAGAAGTTGCACCTGGAACTAAGGACTGTAGAAAACATGACATCCAGACCTCACTGTCTGCACCATCCTGCCTCTCTCCTCCCATCTCCTGGAATAGCTCCAGATGAACAAATGTCCAAATCCACCGAGACAGACAAACATTTATTCTAGTGTAAGTCTGGTAAGAATGATTCAGATCTGTGATGCCTGGAATC
Organism: Salvelinus sp. IW2-2015; assembly: GCF_002910315.2. Lineage (NCBI taxonomy): Eukaryota > Metazoa > Chordata > Actinopteri > Salmoniformes > Salmonidae > Salvelinus > Salvelinus sp. IW2-2015. Next base: position 1,502 of record NW_019943111.1, read on the forward strand.
TAAAACGAACCTAATAATGCATCTTAATATGTATTGGTGACCAACAGCCTATCAGTGTCCAGTCGGTATTGTGACTGGGGCTGAGGGCAGGGGAACTGTGAGTGACCGTGGACACAGTCCCAGTGATACAAGCTGTTATTCACCGACACGCTGAGACACACACACCCTATCCCAGTGATACTGGTTGGTAATCGGTCGACCCTGGTTTAAACCCTCAGTATTACAGGATTAGTTAGTGACACACACCGGGTCAGCCAAACTTCTTTACTTTTACTTACAATATGGACTGTATTATTCTCAGAGAGAGAAAAGCGTGCACGCATGTCATGTGTGTGTTATCTATTCTTGCAAGAGGATTATTTGACAGAGTGGATTATAAACATTGAATCTACGTATATAGGGAAAATGTAGTCAAATTAAAAGGGATTGTTTTTGSAAAGCATTGGCAGAACAGTTTAATTCTGGTTCACATCCTCTGCTTTCCCCCCACCATTCTCTCTCTCTCTCTCTCTGTCCAAACACAGGAGCGAGAGAGGGAACCCTCACGACAAAGCCTACCTTCCCAAAGGTCATGTTCTTCTCACAGTGCATTCCTAGCCTAGCTCACTTCTTGTTTCTGCCAGGTGACTGCTGACAGCTAATAACACCTCTTTGTGTAAGTAGATACTGTCTACATGCCGTAACAACAGTACACTAACAGGTGACTTCGTGTGCATCCCAAATGGCACACCATTCCCAATTTAGTGCACTCATTTTAAACAAGGCCCATAGGGCTCTGGTAAAAAGTAGTGGACTACATAGGGAATAGGGTGCCATCTGGGATGCAGTCTTTGCCTGGCATAGTTGCCTTTCCTAGCGTACACAAACAAAATGCTGGGTTAAAAACAACCCAATTTGGGTACATATTGGACAGAACACATGTTAGGTTATTTTGACCAAGCCAGTTGGGTCACTTAGTTGGGTTGTTGGGTTACTTAAACCTCTGTCGAGTCCACAGCACCGGGATGTTCCAGTTCTCAGGGGAAACTCCTCCTCCACATTTACTGGATTGGTTGAACAATGCAGAAGAGAACCTCCTCTATTTTCCTCTTGTCAAGACCAGTATACAGGGGATGGGTCAGACCAGACCCGGTGGGTCAGACCAAAAGACTGTAGGTGAAGACTGTAGGTGTGGCTTAGTAGATACGTGGCTGTGAAATACTTATTAATGTCCACCCGTGAGAGTAAATTACATTCCAGTTCATATTCTATTGTATTGTCATCACATGTCAAAGTTATCAGATAGGGTTGGTAGTGGAATAAGGTGGTGGGTTTTAATGAGTGTAGGGTTAGTTGGTAGGGTAATTTAAAATGTATTGAACTTTTCCTAATTCCCATTTTTATCACAAAGTGCAATGGCTTTGTTCTATAGTGCACTTGGGGGGCGATAATGCAACACGTTGAATGCCAACCGCAGATAAACTCCACAGAAGAAGACCACGTCAAAGTTGAGAATGAACACTTTTGTAGCTTTTATGAAGTTTACACAATAGTATGAGTTCCTCAACTGCCTACTCATCTCCTAATGTTGGTATGGTTACCACTTTGTTGTAATATTTAAATAATATTGTTATTACATTTATATTAAAATATGTAATATGCAAAAATATTGAATGAAAATGAAAAATGGACATTTCTAATGTACATTTACTTTTAACGGTTGGCCAAAAAGAAGTAGCTGAAAATCACGCCCCCACCTGGCCACGCCTCCTGAAAATAACCCTATTACACAAACATGGGTTACCCTTTTCACACACTAGTTCCAAATATCTCTAACGGTCCCTTCAGCATGAGTTTTTTTTATGCATGTGATGCCATAGTACACTCACTGTTCCAAAATTTGATTGTTACGCAACAGGACAGTTAACAGGCCCTCAAACCAAGGCTTGCTGCCTGCTAATTATTAATAGGCTATGTTTCAATTATTTTCCAACAATATTTATTTAACAACAGTTTGAATTGAGGTTTGTTAATCTCCTCAGTAATTCACATAGAAGTAGTCCATTTCACTATGGCAGACAATTTATATTTGAGTCAATAAGATTTGCTGGACAAACTTCTCTCTTCAATTAGATGCCGTGTTCAAAACAACTGGAAACTCGGAACTCGGAAATCTCCAACTTCAGAGTGTTCAAGACAACTGAACTCTGAAAAAATCGAGGTCTGACTGGGATTTTTTTTTTTTWATGGTCATTCAACTCCTAAACTCTGGCCTCTCTCTAGAGCTCCCACTTTCTGACCTAAAGATCATTGACATCATGATTTTACCTTTTATTTTTCAGAGTTCCAAGTTGTCTTGAAAGCATCAAGAGCCAAAGTACTTCTCCAGCTCAATTAAACAGACATTTGCGCATTACCAGTCAGAACAGAACCTGTGTAACAGTTTAACTTTAGTACGTCCCCTCGCCCCGACCCGGGCGCGAAACAGGGACCCTCTGCACACATCAACAACAGTCACCCACGAAGCGTCGTTACCCATCGCTCCACAAAAGCTGCGGCCCTTGCAGAGCAAGGGGCAACACTACTTCTAGGTTTCAGAGCAAGTGACGTAACTGATTGAAACGCTAGTAGCGCGTACCCGCTAACTAGCTAGCCATTTCACATCCGTTACACCTGCACAAACTTTTTCCCCCAGTTGGCACCACATTGCCTTCATTGTTGTTTCCTTACTAATAATTTTACAGTTGAGTCATCTAGCAGACACTCTTATCCAGAGCAATTAGGGTTAAGTGCGTTGCTCAAGGGCACATCAACAGATTTTTTACCTAGTTGGCTCAGGGATTCAAACCAGCGACCTTTCGGTTACTGACCCAACACTCTTAACCACTAAGCTACCTAACTTTGGACATGTGTGCATTCCTATCAAAATAAGTGCCTTAGTATAATATCATAATAGTTTCTGTATATGTGACCCATTTAAGGAAACTAGGCAAAAGTCGCGGGTCACTACTTCACAGGAGAGCCGTTTGAAAGTAAACTCATTTTAAAATAATCTAAATGCATTTTTTTGGCAGAAAGGCCTTCTCGAACATGTGAACTTTCATGTGCCTTAATAACAAACGTGTATGCCATCTGTAAATACAAATAAAATTGTTAAATTACGAGCCTAGATGGTTTAGCCACAGAAAAAGTCAGCAACCTTCCCGCTAGCCATGATTGGCTGAGATAATGAGTAGGCTGGACATGCCAAGAGATGAGTTCAGGTTGGTCTGCCATATAGCACACTTCTGTCTATTTGAGCTGGTCAGTATGTCTAGGTAATGCTGTCTAATGCTGCTTTTTTATGTATCGTGTAATAAAACTGCAAAAGTGTAGCTCTCCACTTTCTGGAGGACCAAGTTTTGAAATCAGTGGAATTCGGGTATGATAGCTGAGGAGAAAATACCTGTTTCCAGATTACATCTTTAAACTAAGGGCAACCATGGCATCCGACAGGAGACACGTCCATCCACGATAGTCTAGCTCGTTACATTTTCAGATGTTAAACTATTTTAAATTTGACAGAATGTGGTTTCATTTCAAGTTAAAGTGTACTGTTAGCTAGCTAACGTTACATTCATTATTTGTATCTCAGAGCCATTTGTGTGGCTAGTTATAGCCTAATATTAGCTAGCTAACTAACATTGAACCTGGTTGGTTAGCTACTTGCAAATTCATGCAGGGTAGTAATGTCATTAATTGGGATAATGGTTCATTGTTTAGCTAGTTAGCTAGCTACATGTCTTAACAAAAGACTCCACTATGCATGTAACCATTTTGGGTGCGTTCAGTCTGTGTCACGACTCCGCCCGAGGCAGGCTCTCCTTCCCGTTCGGGTGGCGCTCGGCGGTCGTCGTCACCYGCCTATTAGCTGCCACTGATCTTTTTCCTCCCCCTCRTTATGTGTTCATTGGTTACACCTGTTTTGTGTTTGTTCGTAATTAGTTGGGCTTTATCTGTCAGCCGGCCCGCCCGTTTCTTTGTGCGGGATTGTTTTATTGTAAGCTTGGTGTTTGTTAGTCTGACGTTACGTGTTTGTGTTAGTGTGCATTTTTCTGAACTGTTTTCGTTCCCTGTGTCTGAGGCAGTTTATTGGGAGCACCCAGTGTCAAGTGGGGTGGCCGTTGTTTGTCAGTGGTTCATTAAATGAACGTGATCATTGTATCCTCTGTCTTCCTGCGCCTGACTTCGCACTCCGACACCCAGTCCTTACAGTCTGGCCTTCTACTTCTATTTCAGAGCGTGTGTGCCAGAGCGCAGAATAACTGATGAAGTAGTAGTAGTAACAAAACATTCAAAGGCCATTGTCTAAAAAGTGAGTTTACAAGTTTTTCAACTTTCAAAGCAGAATTACTTTCCCATTATTCTTCATCTGTAGTGTATGATATACCATTTTGTAGCTCTGAGTCTCTACTTTTAACCAATGTAAAAAACACAATTTCAAATGTTGCTACAAAAGACCCAAATGTAGCTGGTCGTCACATATTGTGTTATGTCATTTCTACTGTAATACATTGTATGTATGTATGTATGTATGTATGTATGTATGTATGTATGTATGTATGTATGTATGTATGTATGTATGTATGTATGTATGTATGTATGTAAGTATGTATGTATGTATGTATGTATGTATACTACCGTTTAAAAGTTTGGGGCCACTTAGAAATGTCCTTGTTTTTGAAAGATAAGCAAATTTTTTGTCCGTTAAAATAACATGAAATTGATCAGAAATACAGTGTAGACATTGTTAATGTTGTAAATGACTATTGTAGCTGGAAACGGCAGATGTTTAATGCAATATCTACATAGGCGTACAGAGGCCCATTATCAGCAACCTCCTGTGTTCCAATGGCACGTTGTGTTAGCTAATCCAAGTTTATGATTTTAAAATTCAAATTGATCATTAGAAAACCCTTTTGCAATTATGTTAGAACAGCTGAAAACTTGTTCTGATTAAAGAAGCAATAAAACTGGCCTTCTTTAGACTAGCTGAGTATCTGGAGCATCAGCATTTGTGGGTTCGATTACAGGCTAAAAATGGCTAGAAACAAAGACCTTTCTTCTGAAACTCATCAGTCTGTTTTTGTATTGAGACATGAAGGCTATTCCATGCCAGAAATTGCCAAGAAACGGAAGATCTCGTACAACGCTGTGTACTACCCCCTTCACAGAACAGCGCAAACTGGCCCTAACCAGAATAGAATGAGGAGTGGGAGGCCCCGGTGCACAACTGAGCAAGAGAACAAGTACATTAGAGTGTAGTCCTCAACTGGCAGCTTCATTAAATATGTACCCGCAAAACACCAGTCTCAATGTCAACAGGGAAGAGGCGACTCCGGGCCAGCAACCATGAGGCCAATGGTGACTTTAAAACAGTTACATAGTTAAATGGCAGTGATAGGAGAAAATTTAGGATGGATCAACAGTATTGTAGTTACTAAATAATACTAACCTAATTGACAGAGTGAAAAGGAAGCCTGTACAATTTTTGTTTTCCAAAACATGCATCCCATTTGCAACAAGGCACTAAAGTAATACTGCAAAAGAAATTGGCAAAGCGATTCACTTTTTGCCATGAATACAAAGTGTTATGTTTGGAGCAAATCCAATGCAACACAATACTGAGTAAAACTCTCTGTTTTCAAGCATAGTGGTTGTAGTGTATTGATGTTCTAGTTTGTCCCTTTAGGTACATTGGAATGTTTTGTTCTGTGAAACGCATAAAACAATGCCCACTTTAGTTTCTACTCCCATCTTCTATCCTGTCTTCATAATAACTCGTTGTTTAAGTAATACAGTGTCCTATCTATCGAAAATAATGAACACAAACATCAGAATGTTTCTTCCTCCTTGCCAGTTTTGTTGTAGAGGACTGAGTTTAATGAATTTTTTTAGCTGTAGAAAGATGCAAAGAAAACCTTGAGCTAGCCTGTCAAGAGTGACGATAGCTAGCTTCCATTATCAAAACAACGAGAGCATTGAGGGAAGAGTTTCGTTGTGGGACAAAGTGGAATCACTGTGAGTTTAAAAAAAGGGCTGGGAGTAAGGGACTGTCTAAAAAGCGTGAGAAAGAAAAACCATAAACTGAAAACATTTGTTGAATCTGTGGAACAATGGACTTCTTACACAGAATGTTTTGAGTACATTGTGTTGGCAAATGGAATTAAAGCAGAATTAGCTGTGCCAACATGTTTTATATTTATGGGAGGAAAAATATCAAATCTACTGCGCAGCCTAGTAATGCCTGAAGAACCTGGTGATATGATGAAATTCTGGCTACCTTAAAAGTACATTATTCTTCCAAACCTTATGCAGAGAGCAATAGAAGTGAGAATGTCAATGGAAATGGCAAATGAAGACACACAGCAGCTATGTGCATCGACCCAAGTGCATAAGATGTCTATTGATTTAACCTCTCTTGGGTAGGGGGCAGTATTTTCACGTCCGGATGAAAAGCTTGCCCAAAGTAAACTGCCTATTACTCAGGCCCAGAACCTAGGATATGCATATAATTGGTAGATTTGGATAGAAAACACTATAAATATTCTAAAACTGTTAAAATAATGTATGTGAGTATAACATAACTGATATGGCAGGCGAAACCCCGAGGACAAACCCTCCCCTCAAAATTTTTTATTTTCAATGGCTGTCACTTTTATTATAAGGGGAAGTCCTCCCAGATTACAGTTCCTAGGGCTTCCACTAGATGTCAACAGTCTTAAGCAAAACGTTTCAGGCTGGTTTTTGGAAAAATGAGACAGAAATTGTAGTTTTTCTAGGTGGCTCCCATTTTGGCTGTAGTGTTTACAAGCGCGTGGAAGAGAGCGCGTTCTTTGGTATTTCTTTCCGGTAAAGACAATAACGGTTCTCCATCTTAAATTGTATCGTTTATTTACGTATTAGGGTACCTAAGGTTTGATTACAAACGTTGTTTGATTGTTCAGAAAAGTTTATTAGTAACATTTGGGATTCATTATGGAGGGAAACTGGGTGGATTTGTGACTGATGCGCGCCAGCTAAACTGAGTTTTTATGGATATAAAGATGGACATTATCAAACAAAAGGACCATTTGTGATGTAACTGGGACCTTTTGGAGTGCCAACAGAAGAAGATCATCAAAGGTAAGGCATTTTTATACCTCTATTTCTGACTTTCGTGTCGCACCAGCCTGGTTGAAATAGGTTTTTCATGGTTTTGTATGCGGGGCGCTGTCCTCAGATAATCGCTTGGTGTGCTTTTGCCGTAAAGCCGTTTTGAAATCTGACACAGCGGCTGGATTAACAAGAAGTTAAGCTTTATTTTGATGTATTACACTTGTGATTTTATGAAAGTTAAATATTTATAATTCTGTAGTTTTGAATTTCGCGCTCTGCAATTTCACCGGATGTTGGCCATAAGAAGTTAAAAAACAAGGCAGTATGTGGCAAGCCATGCTTTCACTGTGGGAAACCAGATCACCAAGAAGAGGAGTGGTTAGACTGCAGAAGTTGTGGAAAAAAGGGTCACATTGAACATGCATGTAAAAACAAAGACACACTCAAACAAAAGTACTGAACAAAGGAAAAGTGACTTCAGGAAGTACAAAAAGAAAGTGCATAAAATGGAGCACACAGAGGATGAACAAAGTGATACCCTGTCTGAAAGGGAATAATCTTTGCATGTTTTGTCCATTTCAGATAATGGACACGGACACTGGGTGACACCGCTACTGGATGGAAAAGCAGTACGGATGCAAGTGGACACTGGCGCAGCCATATCTTTGCTGTCTGAGGCTGTATACAAGAAGAAATTACATCACCTCATTCCACAGCCCACGAAGATGATGCTGAAAACCTACTGTTCCAGTGAGACGAAGCATGATTGTTACAGCGGAGCTCAACAAACAGAAGGTAAAGCTACCACTCTACATTGTGAAAGGCAACCATCCAGCTTTGATAGGATGCAAATGGCTGGAAAATATCAAACTAACCTGGCAAGAAATTCGTTCCAGACATTAAAAAAAGATGGATCACTCAGACTCAAAGTCACCTTTAATACGGACCACCCATCCCGGATCCGGGTTAACTGTCATCAGAAACGCTGACTAGCATAGCTTAGCCTAGCGCCACAGGTATATAATATAATATCATGAAATCACAAGTCCAATACAGCAAATGAAAGATAAACATCTTGTGAATCCAGCCAACATGTCTGATTTTTAAAATGTTTTACAGCGAAAACACAACATATATTTATGTTAGCTCACCACCATATCCCAAAAAACACAGCCATTTTTTCCACCGCAAAGATAGCTTTCACAAAACCCACAAATAGAGATAAAAATAATCACTAACCTTTGAACAACTTCATCAGATGACAGTCTTATAACATCATAACATTATAACATCATGTTATACAATAACATTGTATAATTTGTTCGAAAATGTGCATATTTATAGCCACAAATCGTGGTTTTACATTGGCGCCATGTTCAGAAATGGCTCCAAAACAGCCAGAATAATTACAGAGAGCAACGTGAAATACAGATCATAAAACTTTGATGAAAAATACATGTTGTACACATAATTAACCTCTTTGGGCTGCAGGGGCAGTATTGAGTAGCCTGGATAAAAGGTGCAACCATTTTGTATTCTACCCCTGTCTGTGGTCCTATCCACACAAACGCACGCACACATGCCCCCACCCACCCACCCACACTGTGGTTCGGTCCAGGACCCTTCCTGCCTAGGAGTGGTTTTGTCACGACCTGGGGCCCAAGCTGGCTCTCCTGGCTTCTCCTATCAGCTCCCTGCAGACGGCCAGCATGCATCAATCTCTGGGCTGTCGACATTGGCTGGGACCCAACCCGTTTACCAGACCGATTACTGAGAGGGTGAGAGAATGTGTCACACATTCTCACATGAAGAGAGGGGAGTGGTGGGTCTGTCTAAGGAGAGGAGAGGGGTGGAAGGAGGACAGGAGTGGTTGGTCTAAGGAGAGGAGGATAGGAGAGGATGATGGTGGAGAGGAAGGGAGGGGAGGAGAAGACATGAGAGTAGAGCCCAGTGCCTCAGTTCTCAGCAGTATAAATGGCAGACAAATCATTGCCTACACCATAGGTGTCAAACTCATTTAACTTCTTTGGGCTGCAGGGACAGTATTGAGTAGCTTGGATGAAAGGTGCCCATTTCAAACGGCCTCGTACTTAATACCAGCTCGTACAATATGCATATTATTATTACTATTGGATAGAAAACACTCTCTAGTTTCTAAAACCTTTTGAATTATATCTGTGAGTAAAACAGAACTCATTTTGCAGCAAACTTCCTGACAGGAAGTAGAAAATCTGAAATCGATGCTCTGTTCTAGGGCCTGCCTATAAATGTGCTTGATATGTATTAGTATACATGCACTTCATACGCCTTCCACTAGATGTCAACAGGCAGTGAGAGAAGAAATGGAGTGTATAACATGATCTGAGGTTGAATAAAAGCTCTTGGCATGACGTGACCCCAATTTCCTGTTTTCTGGAACGCGCGAGAGAGGGACTTGGTATTGCCTTCTGAAAAGCTGTCGTTATAGACGACTAATATCTCCGGCTTTGATTTTATTTGATAAATGTGACAATATCATCGTAAAGTATGTTTTTTCAATATAGTTTTATTAGATTATTGAATTTTTTTCCCGGACGTTAGGCGTGTTGCTTTGTCTGCGTTTGTTCACGAAGGAGAGCTTCGCGCACTTTGCTAGCTTTCCGTGCTAATTGACTGGAGAAGAGGACATTCTAAAACCAAACAACGATTGTTCCGCGACAAAGGACCCCTTGTACAACATTCTGATGGAAGATCATCAAAAGTAGGACCCATTTTATGATGCTATTTCATATATCTGTCGAACATGTGTACTATTAGTTTGCGCCCAGATTTTGGGCACTCTCTCGCTATAACTAAGCTGGATGTCGTAATGAAGTTATTTTTAGAATTCTAACACGGCGATTGCATTAAGAACTAGTGTATCTATCATTTCCTATACAACATGTATTTTTTAGTAACGTTTATGAATAGTTATTTGGTCAGAATAGTTGAGTGTCATAAAAATATCCGGACATTCTGGGAAAAAATTGTTAGCACAATGTATAATCACTGATTTCAGCTCTAAATATGCACATTTTCGAACAAAACATAAGTGTATGTATAACCTGATGTTATAGGACTGTCATCTGATGAAGCTTATCAAGGTTAGTCAAAAATTATATATCTTTTGCTGGTTTGTTACGATCGCTAACTTTTGCTGCTGGTAAATGGCTTGTGTTTCTGGCTATTGTGGTAAGCTAATATAATGCTATATTGTGTTTTCGCTGTAAGACACTTAAGAAATCGGAAATATTGGCTGGATTCACAAGATGCTTGTCTTTCATTTGCTGTACACCATGTATTTTTCAGAAATGTTTTATGATGAGTATTTAGGTATTTCACGTTGGTGTCTGTAATTACTCTGGCTGCTTCGGTGCTATTTGTGACGGTAGCTGTGATGGTAGCTGCAATGTAAAACTGATTTATACCTCAAATATGCACATTTTTCGAACAAAACATAGATTTATTGTATAACATGTTATAAGACTGTCATCTGATGAAGTTGTTTCTTGGTTAGTTTGGTTGGTTCTTGGTTAGTTAGGTTGGTTTTGTGCATGCTACCTGTGCTGTGAAAAATGTCTGTCCTTTTTTGTATTTGGTGGTGAGCTAACATAAATATACGTGGTGTTTTCGCTGTAAAACATTTTAAAAATCGGACATGTTGGCTGGATTCACAAGATGTTTAGCCTTCATTTGCTGTATTGGACTTGTTAATGTGTGAAAGTTTAATATTTCTACAAAATATATTTTGAATTTCGCGCCCTGCACTTGAAGTGGCTGTTGTCATATTGTGCCCGGCTTCGGGCTTGCAGCCCAAAGAAGTTAAAGATAAACATCTTGTGAGTCCAGCCAACATGTCCTATTTTTAAAATGTTTTACAGCGAAAAATACAACATATATTTATGTTAGCTCACCACAATATCCCAAAACACACCGCCATTTTTTCACCGCAAAGATAGCTTTCACAAAACCCACAAATGGAGATAAAATGAATCACTAACCTTTGAACAACTTCATCAGATGACAGTCTTATGACATCATGTTATACAATACATTTATGTTTTGTTCGAAAATGTGCATATTTATAGCCACAAATCGTGGTTTTACATTGGCGCCATGTTCAGAAATGGCTCCAAAATATCCAGAGAAATTTTAGAGAGTCACGTCATCTAACAGAAAAACTCATTATAAACTTTGATGAAAAATACATGTTGTACATATAATTAAAGATACACTGGTTCTTAATGCAACCGCTGTGTTAGATTTCAAAAAATAACTTTAGTAAAAAGCACAGCATGCAATAATCTGAGACAGCGCTCAGCCATTCTCCGCCATGTTGGAGTCAACAGAAATACGAAATAACATCATAAATATTCCCTTACCTTTGATGGACTTTCATCAGAATGCAGTGCCAGGAATCCTAGTTCCACAATAAATCGTTGTTTTGTTTTATAATGTCCATTACTTCTGTCGAATTAGCAACTTTGGCTAGCATGTGTAGTACACATGTCCAAACACTTGCGCAATTGAACGAAAACGTAGAACGAAAACTTCAAAAAGTTATATTACAAATCGAATAAACTGGTCAAACTCAGTTGAGAATCAATCTTCAGGATGTTTTTGTCATATATATCCAATAACGTCCAGACGGAGCATTTCTTCATGTTTATCTAACGCATTGCAGCCAAGGACATGACATGTCCTGTGTGCGTGGCCAAGAACTGGCCTGTCACTCCAAAGGCTCTCATTCGGTCCCACATCAGGCTAGACGCTTCATTCCACGTTCTACTGCCTGTTGACATCTAGTGGAAGGCGTATGAAGTGCATACAGATCAATAAATATAAGGCAACTGAATAGGTGATGCCTTTCACAGCGACCCATTTCAGAATTTTCACTTCCTGTTTGGAAGTTTGCCTGGCATATGAGTTCTGTTTTACTCACAGATATAATTCAAACAGTTTTAGAAACTTCAGAGTGTTTTCTATCCAATAGTAATAATAATATGCATATCATAAGATCCAGGACAGAGTATGAGGCCGTTTAATTTGGCCATCAATTCATCCAAAAGTGAAAATCTTAACCCCGTCTTGACTGCTGAAAAATATCCACTACCCCTCATTGATGACCTCTTTTCTGATTTAGCTGGAGGACATAAATTCAGTAAGATAGGCCTGATATTAGTCTATCTACAGATGCATGTGGGCCAAGAACTTTTGACTCACAAAGGGCTGTTCAGATACAAAGAGGCTTTCTTTTGGAATCACCTCAGCTCCTGCCTTGTTTCAGAGAGCTGTGGACCAGATACTGAGTGGGCTCACAGGGGTCCAATGTTACCCCGATGATCTACTCATCACTGGCAAAGACTAGCAGGAGCACCTGAGAATGCTACACTACAGAGATTGAAGTCTGAGTACGGTACGGTCTGAGGGTCCGGAAGGACAAATGCGAGTACCTGTTGAGTACCTGGGCCACGACATCGACAGTTTGGGGCTCCACAAGGTGCCATCAAAGGTGAAGGCCATCGCGGAAGCTCCATCCCCACAGAAAATTCTTAGCACTACTGGCGTACTACACAAAGTGTGTGCCGAACCTAGATAAGATGTTAAAGCCACTGCATTAACTTTTTAACAAAACCAGACATTGGAAGTAGACAGACAGATGTGAGGAGGCCTTCAAGAAAGTAAAAACAGCCTTAGCTCAGTCAGAGGCCCTCACCCACTTCCACTCCAACTTACCATTACAGTTGGCATGTGACGCATCGCATTGGTGCTGTTGTCTCACACATCATGCCATCAGGTGAAGAAAGGCCAATTGCTTTCGCATTAGAGACCTTAACCTCTCTCGGGTATGTGGGACGGTAGCATCCCACCTCGTTAACAGCCAGTGAAACTGCGGGGCGCCAAATTCAAAACAACAGAAATCCCATAATTTAAATTCCTCAAGCATACAAGTATTTTACACCATTTTAAAGCTACACTTGTTGTAAATCCAGCCAAAGTGTCCGATTTCAAAAAGGTTTTACGACGAAAGCACACTAAACAATTATGTTAGGTATGAGCCAAGTCACAGAAAAAGACAGCCATTTTTCCAGCTAAAGAGAGCAGTAACAAAAAGAAGAAATGGAGATAAAATGAATCACTAACCTTTGATAATCTTCATCAGATGACACTCATAGGACTTCATGTTACACAATACATGTATTCTTTGTTCGGTAAAGTTCATATTTATAACCAAAAATCAGAGTTTAGGCAAGACGCTACTGTATCACTTGGCAAAAAGCCTGAGAAAATGCAGATCGCCAAATGAAAATTAATTACTATGAAAATTACTATAAAATCAAACTTTCATTAAATCACACATGAAAGATACCAAATTAAAGCTACACTGGTTGTGAATCCAGCCAACATGTCAGAATTCAAATAGGCTTTTCAGCAAAAGCATACGATGCTATTATCTGAGCATAGCACCATAGTAAACAAAAGAGAGAAAACATTTCAACCCTGCAGGCGCGACACAAAACGCAGAAATAAAAATATAATTTATGCCTTACCTTTGACGAGCTTCTGTTGTTGGCACTCCAATATGTCCCATAAACATCACAAATAGTCCTTTTGTTCGATTAATTCCATCGATATATATCCAAAATGTCCATTTATTTGGCGAGTTTGATCCAGAAAAACACCGGTTCCAACTCGCTCAAACGTGACGACAAAATATCTCAAAGGTTACCTGTAAACTTTGCCAAAAAATGTCAAACTACTTTTGTAATACAACTTTAGGTATTTTTTTACGTTAATAATCGATAAAATTGAAGACGGGATGATATGTGTTCAATACAGGATTAAAACGATATGTAGCATGCCTTCTGTTTGATTGAAGCGCATGTCCAGGACACCTGGAGTGCCTTGACTTCAAGATGGCCGTATTTCTTCATTACACAAAGGAATAACCTCAACTTATTTCTCATGACTGTTGACATCTAGTGGAAGCCGTAGGAACTGCAAGCAATTCACTTAGAAATCTGGTTTCCCAATGAAATCTCATTGAAAAGACAGTGACCTCAAAAAAAAAATTCTGAATGGTTTGTCTTTGGGGTTTCGCCTGCTAAATAGGTTATGTTATACTCACAGACATGATTCAAACAGTTAGAAACTTCCGAGTTGAATTTGGGTATGCTTTTCATCCAAACGTGAAAATGCTGCCCCCTACCCTAGAGAAGTTAAGTAAAGCCGAGAGCAACTATGCACATATAGAGCGTGAAGCACTCGCCATCGTATTCAGAGTTAAGAAATGTAATCAGTTTCTGTTTGGCCAACGATTCACACTGCTGACAAACCATAGACCCCTCACTTCCATCTTTGGTACCCACACCGGCATTCTGTCGCTCGCAGCCACCCGCATGCAGCATGTTATTTGCTCACAAGTACAACATCAAGTACCGAAGGTCTGATCAGCACTGCAATGTAGACAATCTCTCAAGGCTTCCCTTACCTATTGCATACACTGAGCACTCCCAGGCTGAAATCTTCTACTTCAAGGAAGTGACGAATTCCCCACTTAAGTCTGTCCAAGTGAAAAAGTTCCTCCACACTCATCTAGTGATGTCTGAGGTTGTGGACATTGTCACTCGTGGGATTGGAGGAGAGCTGTTGGACAGCCTAAAGCCTGACCTGGTGAAGAGAAATGAGCTCACAGTTCGATCTGGATGCTTGCTATGGGACTTTCGAGTCATCATACCACTGCCAATTTGGTGGGTAGGTTTGGACGCAGCTATCAAAGACTAGGCCAAGTCATGTTCTGCATGTCAAAAGATGAACATTCCTCAGCTAGCGCCACTACACCCATTGGACTTCCCAGAGGAGCCTTGGCAGCGAGGCCCACTGGAGGATCGTAATGTTCTTAGTTGTAGTCGACGCACACAGCAAATGGAGTGAGGTTGCAGTGATGAAGAGCACCTCGGCTGAAAGAACCATTGAAGGGCTACGGTCAATCTTCAGTCGCTTCGGATTGCCAACGCAATTCATTAGCGATAATGGCCCTTCAACTTATGTCTGAATAGTTCCGGTCATTCATGGAAGCAAATGGTATCAGCACATCAAGTCAGCGCCGTATCACCCTGCAACGAACAGCCTCACTGAACGATTTGTCCAGACGATGAAGCAAGCTTTAAAGTCATCACAAGGGAACGGGTCCCTCAATAGGCCCCTAAACACATTCCTGTTGACATAAAGAAACATCCCCCATGCTACAACCAAAGTCGCACCCACATCAGCCATGATGAAAAGACAGCTTTGCACGCGACTCGACTTCCTGAGACCTCCAAAGACTTAACAGGTCATACAGACACAACAGAGAGCACAGGTGGAGAGACGGAGCAAAGTAAAAGACAGAAGTTTCAGAGCTGGAGATAGAGTTCTTGCTTGGAACTACTGCATAGGTCCAAAGTGGATACCGGCAACAGTGGTCGCACAAACAGACCCTGTGTCCTACACAGTTCACACACCCACCAGCGAACATCATTTGGAGGAGACACGTGGATCAACTGTTGCCAGGAACCAACCTCAGAGATGACTCATGTCAAGTGACAAACCAAGATCAGCTACTGGAGACCAACCATGACTACGAGCCATCACCTGAACATCCACTGCAACAACCTACAAATTTGGAAAGTGCTCCAGACCCAACTACGCAGGTTACTGGTGCACCCCAGTCTGGGCATACACTATCACCACTCAGACTCAGAGACAATGCGACTGTACACTCACATGTATGTTGGCATTACCCTGCAAGAGAAAGATGACCCCCTGAAAGGTTGAACATTTAGTTCAGACTAACCTCCAACATTGGGGCAGAATACACCCCATGGTTAAGTCTGGGAACTGAGGCAGTCTACCCTCTTTCCTTAGTTCAGAAAATGTTATTCTGAAAAGTTCCTTTATTTACATTAATTCTTTGGTGTAGGGTGCAGTATTTTCACGTCCGGATGAAAAGCGTGCCCAGAGTAAACTGCCTGCTTACTCAAGCCCAGAGGCTAGGATATGCATATTATTAGTAGATCTGGATATAAAACACTCTGACGTTTCTAAAACTGTTTGAATGATATCTGTGAGTATAACAGAACTCATATGGCAGGCGAAAACCTGAGAAAAATCCAACCAGGAAGTGGGAAATCTGAGGTTTGTAGTTTTTCAAGTGATTGCCTATCCAATATACTGTGTCTATGGGGTCAGTTTGCAATTCCTAAGGCTTCCACTGGATGTCAACAGTCTTTAGAACGTTGTTTCAGGCTTCTACTGTGACAGGGGAGCGAATAAGATCTGTTTGAACCAGTAGTCAGGCTGAAAGCCTTTAGTTTAGTGACGTGCGCGGCCGTGAGCACGAGCTCCGTTCCCTTTCATTTCTAATGACAAAAGAATTGTCCGGTTGGAATATTATTGAAGATTTATGATTAAAACATCCTAAAGATTGATTCTATACATCGTTTGACATGTTTCTACAAACTGTATTGGAACTTTTTTTACTTTTCGTCTGGACTTTGTGCCTGCGCCTTGTGCATTTGGATTACTGGACTAAACGCGCGAACAAAAAGGAGGTATTTGGACATAAATATGAACTTTATCGAACAAAACAAACATTTGTTGTCTAACATGGAGACCTGGGAGTGCCATCAGATGAAGATCATGATTCATTTTAATGCTATTTCTGACTTTTGTGACACCTCTCCTTGGTTGGAAAATGGCTGAATGGTTTTCTGTGGCTAGGCGCTGACCTAACATCGCATGGTGTGCTTTTGCAATAAAGCCTTTTTGAAATCTGACACAGCGGTTGCATTAAGGAGAAGTTTATCTTTAATTGTATGTTAAACACTTGTATCTTAGATCAATGTTTATGATGAGTATTTCTGTAATTTGATGTGGCTCTCTGCACTTTCACCGGATGTTTGTTTGAGACAATGCATTTCTGAACATAACGCGCCAATGTAAACTGAGATTTTTGGATATAAATATGAACTTTATCAAACAAAACATACATGTATTGTGTAACATGAAGTCCTATGAGTGCCATCTGATGAAGATCATCAAAGGTTAGTGATTAATTTCATCGCTATTTCTGACTTTTGTGAGCCCTCTCCTTGGCTGGAAAATGGCTGTATGGTTTTCTGTGACTAGGCGCTGACCTAACATAATCGAATGGTGTGCTTTTGCAGTAAAGCCTTTTTGAAATCGGACACTGTGGCTGTATTTACAACAAGTGTATCTTTAAAATGGTGTAAAATACATGTATGTTTGAGGAATTTTAATTATGGGATTGCTGTTGTTTTGAATTTGGCGCCCTGCACATTCACTGGCTGTTGAAGAGGTGGGACGCTAACGTCTCACGTACCCTAGAGAGGTTAACAAACTATAGTTTTGGTAAGTCAGTTAGGACATCTACTTTGTGCATGACACAAGTCATTTTTCCAACAATTGTTTACAGACAGATTATTTCACTTATAATTCACTGTATCACAATTCCAGTGGGTCAGAAGTTTACATACACTAAATTGACTGTGCCTTTAAACAGCTTGGAAAATTCCAGAAAATGATGTCATGGCCTTAGAAGCTTCTGATAGGCTAATTGACATCATTTGAGTCAATTGGAGGTGTACCTGTGGATGCATTTCAAGGCCTGCCTTCAAACTCAGTGCCTCTTTGCTTGACATCATGGGAAAATCAAAAGAAATCAGCCAAGACCTCAGAAAAAAATTGTAGACCTCCGCAGGTCTGGTTCATCCTTGGGAGCAATTTCCAAATACCTGAAGGTAGCACTTTCATCTGTACAAACAATAGTACGCAAGTATAAACACCATGAGACCACGCAGCCGTCATACCACTCAGGAAGGAGGCGCGTTCTGTCTCCTAGAGAAGAACGTGCTTTGGTGTGAAAAGTGCAAATCAATCCCAGAACAACAGCAAAGGACCTTGTGAAGATGCTGGAGGAAACAGGTACAAAAGTATCTATATCCACAGTAAAACATGTCCTATATCAACATAACCTGAAAAGCCACTGCTCCAAAACCGCCATAAAAAAAGCCAGACTACGGTTTGCAACTGCACATGGGGACAAAGATCATACTTTTTGGAGAAATGTCCTCTGGTCTGATGAAACAAAAATTGAACTCCTTGGCCATAATAACCATCGTTATGTTTGGAGGAAAGAAGGGGGACGCTTTCAAGCCGAAGAATACCATCCCAACCGTGAAGCATGGTGGTGGCAGCATCATGTTGTGGGGGTGCTTTGCTGCAGGAGGGACTGGTGCACTTCACAAAATAGATGGCATAATGAGGTAGGAAAATGATGTGGATATATTGAAGCAACATCTCAAGACATCAGTCAGGAAGTTAAAGCTTGGTCGCAAATGGGTCTTCCAAATGGACATTGAACCCAAGCAAACTTCCAGACAGGAAGTGAAAAATCTGAAAACGATGCTCTGTTCCAGGGCCTGCCTATTGAATTGCCTTATATTTATGGATATGCATGCACTGCATACGCCTTCCACTAGATGTCAACAGGCAGTGGAAGGTGGAATGGGGTGTCTAGCTTGATCTGAGGCCGAACAAGAGCTCTTGGAATGACGTGTCCAGAATTTCCTTTGTCTACCAAGGCGCGGGAAGTACCTCCATATTGTCTTATGATAAGCGTTCGGTATACACGGCTAAATATCCCCGGCTTTGTTTTTATTTGATACATATTAGAAAAACATCATTAAGTAGTTTTTTTCAACCGAGTTTCATCAGTTTATTCAACGTTTAATGGGACTTTTGGAGTTTTCCGTTCTCTGCGTCAAGAGAAATTGGGAACGTCATCAACATTGGCTGGCCTTGTGGAGCGAATTCGACAGGAGAGAAGGACATTCTAAAACCAAACAACGATTTATTCTGGACCTAGGACTCCTTGTACAAGATTCTGATGGAAGCTCAGCAAAAGTAAGAACAATTTATGATGTTATTTCATATTTCTGTGGAAAATGTTGAGTCTTATTATTCGCCCTTTTGCGGGCGCTGTCTCGCTATAACGTAAGCTGTTTGTTATGGTAAAGTTATTTTTTTAAATCTAACACGGCGGTTGCATTAAGAACTAGTGTATCTTTCATTTGCTGTCCAACATGTATTTTTTAGTAAAGTTTATGATGAGTTCTTTGGTCAGATTAGGTGAGTGTCCAAAATAGCTCCGGACAATTTGGTGAATCGATGCTACATATTCACAATGTATAACCACGGTTTGCACATCTAAATATGCACATTTTCGAACAAAACATAAGTGTATTGTATAACCTGATGTTATAAGACTGTCATCTGATGAAGTTGGTCAAGGTTAGTGATTCATTTATATCTTTGCTAGCCCACTTTCTTATCGCATCTTACTCAACAACTTTTGCGATCGCTACTTTTGCTGCTAATAAATGCATTTGTGTGTTTGGCTATTGTGGTAAGCTAATATAATGCTATATTGTGTTTTCGCTGTAAAACACTTCAAAATCTGAAATATTGGCTGGATTCACAAGATGTTTATTCTTTCATTTGCTGTACACCATGTATTTTTCATAAATGTTTTATGATGAGTATTTAGGTATTTCACGTTGCTCTCTGTAATTATTCTGGCTGCTTTGGTGATATTTTTGATGGTAGCTGCAATGTAAAACTATGATTTATACCTCAAATATGCACATTTTCGAATAAAACATAAATTTATTGTATAACATGTATAAGACTGTCATCTGATGAAGTTGTTTCTTGGTAGTGACTAATTATATCTCTATTTGGTCGGTTTTGTGATAGCTACCTATGCGGTAGAAATTTTTTGAAAATATGCGGTTGAGTCTTTGGCTATTGTGGTTAGCTAATAGAAATACATATTGTGTTTTCGCTGTAAAAAACCATTTTAAAAATCGGAAATGATGGCTGGATTCACAAGATGTTTATCTTTCATTTGCTGTATTGGACCTGTGATTTCATGAAAATTATATTATACGATATCCCTGTCGCGTTAGGCTAGGCTATGCTAGTCAGCTTTTTTGATGAGGATGCTCCCAGATCCGGGATGGGTAGCAATGAAAGGTTAAAGACAACAAGTTCAAGGTATTGGAGTGGCCATCACAAAGCCCTGACCTCAATCCTATAGAAAATGTGTGGGCAGAACTCAAAAAGCGTGTGCCAGCAAGGAGGCTACAAACCTGACTCACTTACACCAGCTCTGTCAGGAGGAATGGTGACAGAATTCACCCAACTTATTTTGGGAAGCTTGTGGAAGGCTACCTGAAATGTTTGACCCAATTTAGTGTATGTAAACTTATGACCCACTGGGAATGTGATGATAGAAATAAAAGCTGAAGTAAATCATTCTCACTACTATTATTCTGACATTTCACATTCTTAAAATAAAGTGGTGATCCTAACTGACATAAGACAGGGAATTCTTACTTGGATGTCAGGAATTGTGAAAAATGTAGTTTAAATGTATTTGGCTAAGGTGTATGTAAACTTCCGACTCTACTTGTACCTCCTAGACCAAAAGGTGCAATGGCCACCAGGTACTTGATAGTGTTCTGGGCGTAGTTGTGGCTGAATGACTCCCCCCTTGAATCCAGATTCTTGCACTTCTGTAAACAGTTTCTGAGCAGTCAATAATGCAGGTTGTTCCTGGGTAGTAGTCCTTAAAACATTGTGGCATTGTAGCACGGATGGTCTCCCTTGGCAACCATGGAATGTACTCCCTCAGATTCTCTTCCATCATGCCAATCCAATAACTAATCACTAGACTGACAATACTCCGGGAAACACCAAACCTTTCTGCTGCAGCAATTTGCGCTTCATCAGTGTCATCGGAAGTTGGTCTGTCAGGTCTAACTGAAAGCTGCCTTTGTAGAGGGGTAGAAGACGTTCCGGCAGGGTAGGAAAGGCAACAAGAGACAAGACTGTGTGCAGTTCACAGAGTGCTTCGTTCCTCAGCAGGGTTTTGTAGAGAGGTGCTGCTTGGCACTGTGTCCCTGCCTCACAGGTAGTGGGCTTTACATGATCAAATCACATTTATTTATAAAGCCCTTCTTACATCAGCTGATATCTCAAAGTGCTGTACAGAAACCCAGTCTAAAACCACAAACAGCAAGCAATGCAGGTGTAGAAGCATGGTGGCTAGGAAAATATCCCTAGAAAGGCCAGAACCTAGGAAGAAACCTAGAGAGGAACCAGGCTATGAGAGGTGGCCGGGTGGAGATTATAACAGAACATGGCCAAGATGTTAAAATGTAGCTATAAAAAGTGATTGAGTAGGCTGCATAGATTTCATGACTAGAAGCTCAAAAGACGAAAACATCGGGGGGGGTTTGTAAATTGAAATTTGCTATCATAAATGTTAGCAACACCTCCGCCTTTGCGGGATGCTCAGGGGATATGGTCACTAGTGTAACCAGGAGGTGAGGCCTCATTGAACACAGTAAATTAGTCAGGCTTAAGCAATGATTCAGTCAGGCCAATCACATCAAGATTTTGATCAGTGATTAGTTCATTGCCTATAACTGCCTTGGAAGTGAGGGATCTAACATTAAGTAGCCATATTTTGAGATGTGAGGTATCACAATCTCTTTCAATAATGGCAGGAATGGAGGAGGTCTTTATTCCAGTGAGATTGCTAAGGCGAACACCGCCATGTTTAGTTTTGCCCAACCTAGGTCGAGGCACAGACACGGTCTCAATGGGGATAGCTGAGCTGACTACACTGACTGTGCTGTGCTAGTGGCAGTTTCCACTAACTGCCAGGCTAGCTAACAGCCTGCTGCCTGGCCTGCACCCTATTTCATTGTGGAGCTAAGGGAGTTAGAGCCCTGTCTATGTTCGTAGATAAGATGAGAGCACCCCTCCAGCTAGGATGGAGTCCGTCACTCCTCAACAGGCCTGGCTTGGTCCTGTTTGTGGGTGAGTCCCAGAAAGAGGGCCAATTATCTACAACTTCTATCTTTGGGAGGGGCAGAAAACAGTTTTCAACCAGCGATTGAGTTGTGAGACTCTGCTGTAGAGCTCATCACTCCCCCTAACTGGGAGGTGGCCAGAGACAATTACTCGATGCCGAAACACAACTTTCTAGCTGATTTACATGCTGAAGCTATGTTGCGCTTGGTGACCTCTGACTGTTTCATCCTAACATTGTTGGTGCCGATGTGGATAACAATATCCCTGTACTCTCTAAACTCACCAGTTTTAGCTTTAGCCAGCACCATCTTCAGATTAGCCGTAACGTCGGTAGCCCTGCCCCCTGGTAAACAGTGTATGGTCGCTGGATGATTCGTTTTAAGTCTAATACTGCGGGTAATGGAGTCGCCAATGACTAGGGTTTTCAATTTGTCAGAGCCGCAATGGTGGGAGGCTTCGGCGTCTCAGACCCTGTAACGGGAGGAGTAGAGGCCAGAGAAGGCTCGGCCTCTGACTGCTGCTTAATGGGGAGAACTGGTTGAAAGTTTCTGTCGGCTGAATGAGGGACACCGGTTGAGCATTCCTACAGCATTTCCCTCCAGAAGCCATGAGAAAGTTGTCCGGCTGCGGGGACTGTGCGAGCGGATTAATACTACTATCTGTACTTACTGGTGGCACAGACGCCGTTTCATCCTTTCCTACACTGAAATTACCCTTGCCTAACGATTGCGTCTGAAGCTGGGCTTGCAGCACAGCTATCCTCGCCGCAAGGCAATCATTCACAGCGACTGTAATTAGAAGGCATCATGTTAATGTTACTACTTAAGTTCGGCTGGTGGAGGTCCTGACGAACCACATCCAGATAAAGCGTCCAGAGTGAAAAAGTTGAAAGAAAAAAGTCGAGCGAGGGGAAAACTGAAAATATAAACGGTAATTAAAAAGTAAAAACCATAAAGTTGTCAGGCAGCAAAGTAAGGTTAGCAACGAAACGCACAGCAGCACGTAAACAAGTCTGCAAGTCTGCAAGACAACTGTTGGAGCTCAGCCTATGTGAACCTTCCTTAGGGGATAATCTAGCTCTGCCCAGTTGCAAAGGCTCCAGCATGAATGAGTCGCCCATCCCGATGATTCCCGAGGGATCTCGGGTGACTTTTGCTCGTCTCGCAAGTACAGACGTCGGGACTTCAAGGCCTCTTCGGAGATGAGCAAGCAGTAACTCCCGAGCTGCAAGCTCATTTTTTATCTCCTCCGAAAGTCCATGAAGGAAGGTATCGAACAGGGACTCCAGATTCCAGGCACTCTCGGCAGCCAACATGCGAAAATCTACTGTGTAGTCTGCCACACTACGGGAGTCTTTACGTAATCTAAGTCGTTTTTGGGCCGCCTCTCTCCCGGACACCGGAGAATCGAACACCTTCCTCACCTCTGCCATGAAATCTTCCATCCTCCGCAAATGGCGGATTGTTGCTCCCAAACTGCCGTAGCCCAGGAGAGTACCCTTCCAGACATTAGCGTAATCAGATACGCTATCTTCAACCAATCTGAAGGGAACGAAGATGGCTGCAGCTCAAAAATGTGGGAGCACTGGGAAAGAAACGTCTGGCAGGTTCCAGGATCCCCAGCATAACGCTCCGGAGGAGGTAAGCGGGGTTCTCGGGAAGCCGAGGTAGGCTGTACAAACCCACCACTGGTAGGGGGATTACTGAGTGAGATAGTCCACAAAATTGCTTCTGTAACATCTTGAAACCCTGGCCGTGGCATTCCACCAGTGAATGGAGCCCTTCCATTAGGTTCTGAAGTAGCTCCTCGTGTTTTTTAATTGTGGCTCCCTGCAGGGAGACACCGTAAATGGAGCCGGTCCGCGTCTGCTGGGTCAGTCATGGCCAGTTCGTACTATAACGACACAGGGCGAGTCCCAGATGCAGACACCGGAGACAGATGGTTATTGTCTCTGATATTTATTGAAAAACAAAGGGCAGGAAAGAGGCAGGTCGAGGACAGGCAGAAGTTCATAAACCAGGTCAGGGTGGCAGGTACAGGTACAGGGCGGCAGGCAGGCTCGTGGTCAGGGCAGGCTAAATGGCCAGGCAGGTGTGTACAGTGTCAGGCCAGGCAAAGGGTCAGAACCGGGAGGACTAAAAAACAGAGACTAGGAAAAACAAGAGCACAGAAAAACACGCTGGTTGACTTGACAAGACAAACTGGCAACAAACAGACAGAAGACACCGGTATAAATACACAGGGAAAATGAAAACAAATGGGAGACACCTGGTGGGGGGTGGAGACAAGCACAAGACAGGTGAAACGGATCAGTGTGTGACAGAATGTGAGTTACAGAGGTTCGTCCTAAAAGTTGCAGCGTACTGCAGCACAGCTTGCATGGTGCAGCAGAATTCTAAATAAACATCTGCATTTTCAAAGAGTATTTTTATCATTATTTTATTAACGAACACATAAAGATGCTGATAAAGAAATACAGTACTGTACAGTATATGCTTTTACATTTGGATAATAAAGCATTTAAAATATTTTGACGATATAAGCCACCTGCATTTGATTATTAGGCTACTGTGCATGCAGTCTGATAAGTAAACATAGCCTACACAAACAACAACACAGAGTTACACATGGAATAAACAAATGTACAGTCAATAGGAAAAAATCTATATACAGTGTGTGCAAATGATGTAAGATTAGGGAGGTAAGACAATAAATAGGCCGTGGTGGCGAAGTAATTACAATTTAGCAATTAAACACAGGAGTGATAGATGTGCATAAAATGAATGTGCAAGTAGAGATACTGGGGTGCAAAGGAGCAAAATAAATAAATAACAATATGGGGATGAGATAGATGGATGGATTATGTACAGGTGCAGTGATCTGTGAGCTGCTCTCTTCAATGTGTCATTCTCTGCCTGACTCTCCGCCAATGCCGCCTGGCTCTGGACATTAACTGTCGCCCGTATCTCTGCTTTCAGATTGTCTTTCTCTTTCAGCTGGTCTGCCTTGAATGACTCGATCTCGGTCTTCAAAGTTTTAATCTGATCCATGTGCACCTTCATCAGATGAGCAGAATGGTACCACGCTGGGCCCCCATCAATTACAGTGGCCTATGATAGAAATGGTAGATCAATTAAGAATTAAAAGTAACTCCAACACACATGCTGCGTACACATTAAGAATCTAGCAAAACTAATCGCTTTCTTGGCAACCATGGTAGCACCATAGAAAGAAGCTGGCTTGATGAAAACAATGTCCATTTTGTCTGTTCTCTTTGGTTGCAATGTTATTTTTGTTTTAGATAAACAGCTCATTTTTGAATGGTAACTGTGTTAAGGGTGGAGTTAGGGGCGGGGTGAGGAGTACTGGAAAAGTGTATACCCAAAAAATAAAACAATGAGAAGATAGTCCTTTAGTCTGTGGCTGAATAAGTCCATGCTGGCAATTTGCCAGGCCCTTGTGGGCAGTTTGTGTAACATTATGGTTTCCCTTTGCTGTTCATGAACGTACTCGTTGCATGTGGTACAGCTGGTACAAAGTCTTTAATTTCTGCTTGCATGTTTGGCCAGTATAATGTTTTACGAGCCTGGCGGTAGCATGCGTCACCTCTAACGTGACTGGAGTGTATGCGGGTAAGCATCTCTGGACGTAGGGATTTGGGAATAATGACCTTCTGACCTCTGAACAAGACGCAATTTTGCACGCTGATCTCATCTCGAAAGGTCCACTATTCTCTCACTGTGAAAGGTGTCTCCTCTTTCAGGTATGGCAAACCTGCGAGAGCCATGGACTTCAGTGACTGTAGGTGTTCGTCCTTGTCAGTGTGTTGCCTGATCTGGGCGAGGCGGTGATCTGTGATGTTTAAGTAGTCTGTCTGATTGATCTGTTGAACATCTTATTGTTCCTGCTGTAGCAAACAGATGGCATACCGCTGATAGGCAGTCGCTGATGTACATCTCTGGTCCTGGCTTGTAAATTACCTTCAGGCTGTAGTTTTGCAGAGTCAGGAGCATGCTTTGAAGCCTCCTGGGCGCGTTGAGGAGAGGTTTACTGAATATGGAAATGAGTGGTTTGTGGTCAGTTTCAGCCGTGACCAGCTCTCGACCATATAAGTAGTGATGGAAGCGCTGGCAGGAGAAGACGATGATGAGGAACTCTTTCTCAATTTGTGCATAGRTTTGTTCGGTGGGGGTGAGCGCTCTCGAGGCAAACGCAATGGGCTGGCCTTCCTGCATCCAAGTCCCATTTCACTGGAGTCGCTCTGGATTGTGACAGGCTTTGTGACGTCATAGTAGCGCAACACTGGCAAGGATGACGCCAGAGATTTCATCTCCTGCACTGCGGCCTCGTGCTTGGGTAGCCAGTGCCATGGTGTGTCTTTGTCCAGCAACCGGCGCATAGGCTCACAGACTGCTGATAAGTGTGGCATGAACTTTGCAAGATAGTTTGCAAAGCCGATGAGACGCTGTACTCCTTTTGAATCAGACGGGTTTGGCATGTAGAGGATCGCTCTGACCTTGTCCGGCTTCAGGCCTTTTGCCGAGAGAATGTGGCCATGGAAGTGGACGTCTTTCACCTTGAACTGCAGATTCTTCAGGCCAAGATGAAGCTTAACCTTTCTAGGACACACGTTCCGCTAGCGGAACCCCCCCCCCCCCAACATTCCGCTGAAAAGGCAGCACGGGATTGTTGAAATATTTAACTTTCACACATTAACAAGTCCAATACAGCAAATGAAAGATAAACATCTTGTTAATCTACCCATCATGTCCGATTTTTTAAATGTTTTACAGCGAAAACACAACAGATATTTATGTTAGATCACCACCAAATCCAAAACACACACAGCCATTTTTCCCAGCCAAAGATAGTCACAAAAGCAGAAATAGAGATAGAATTAATCACTAACCTTTGATAATCTTCATCAGATGACACTCATAGGACATCATGTTACACAATACATTTATGTTTTGTTCGATAATGTGCATATTTATATCCACAAATCTCGGTTTACATTGGCGCCATGTTCAGAAATGCCTCCAAAATATCCGGAGAAATTGCAGAGAGCCACATCAAATAACAGAAATACTCATCATAAACTTTGATGAAAGATACATGTTTTACATCAGAACAACAGAACACATGTTTTACATCAGAACAAAACTTGTTCTTAATGCAACCGCTGTGTCAGATTTCAAAAAAGCTTTACGGAAAAAGCAAAAACCATGCAATAATCTGAGGTCGGCGCTCAGAGCCAAATCAAGCCATACAGGTACCCGCCATATTGTGCAGTCAACAGAAGTCAGAAATAACATTATAAATATTCACTTACCTTTGATGATCATCAGAATGCACTCCCAGGAATCCCAGTTCCACAATAAATGTTTGATTTGTTCGGTAATGTCCATCATTTATGTCCAAATACCCACTTTTTCTGTGATTGGGCGGTGACCTAACATAATTGTCTGTGGTGCATCGCTGTAAAGCCTTTTTGAAATCGAACACTGTGGTGGGATTAACAAGAAGTGTATTTTTAAAATGGTGTGAAATACTTGTATGCTTGAGGAATTTTAATTATGAGATTTCTGTTGTTTGAATTTGGCGCCCTGCACTTTCACTGGCTGTTGTCATATCGATCCCGTTAACGGGATTGCAGCCCTAAGAAGTTTAGAATAGAATGGATACACATCTAAATTCAAATCATAGTGTTCTAACGCCTTGCTGAGTGATGCAGAGTCCAATCCAGGCCTGACAGGAGAGACAATAACATGGGCTCTTCAGTCCACAAACCAAATATATATAACTCTAAAAGTGTGAAATGTACACTTTTTTCAGATAACATAAGAGTCACACTGTACTTACGTTAAACACTTTTGAAAGTTTTAAAGATTTAACTAAACTCAGCAAAAAATCTGCGTGAACGTGCCTTAGGCATGCTGCAAGGAGGCATGAGGACTGCAGATGTTGCCAGGGCAAAAGATTGCAATGTCCGTACTGTGAGAAGCCTAAGAGAGCGCTACAGGACGGACAGCTTTGGCAGTGGCAGACCATGTGTAACAACACCTGCACAGGATTGGTACATCCAAACATCACACCTGCGGGACAGGTACAGGATGGGAACAACAACTGCCTGAGTTACACCAGGAACGCACAATCCCTCCATCAGTGCTCAGACTGTCTGCAATAGGCTGAGAGAGGCTGGACTGAGGACTTGTAGGCCTGTTGTAAGGCAGGTTCTCACCAGACATCACCTGCAACAACATCGCCTATGGGTACAAATCCACCGTCGCTGGACCAGACAGGACTGGCAAAAATGCTCTTCACTGATGAGTCGTGGTTTTGTCTCACCAGGGGTGATGGTCGGATTCACGTTTATCGTCTAAGGAATGAGCGTTACACCGAGGCCTGTACTCTGGAGTGGGATCGATTTGGAAGTGGAGGGTCCGTCATGGTCTGAGGTGGTGTGTCACAGCATCATCGCACTGAGCTTGTTGTCATTGAAGGCAATCTCAACGCTGTGTGTTACAGGGAAGACATCCTCCTCCCTCATGTGGTACCCTTCCTGCAGGCTCATCCTGACATGACCCTCCAGCATGACAATGCCACCAGCCATACTGCTCGTTCTGTGCGTGATTTCCTGTAAGACAGGAATATCAGTGTTCTGAATGTTTAATATTAAACATTTTGTATTTTAAATTTCGCACTCTGCAATTTTACCGGATGTTGTCGTAGGTGTCCCGCTAGCGGTTCATGCGCCCTAAGAGGTTTTAAAGGTGTTACTCACATCGGCTGCTGAGAGCGTGTCATCCGGAACAGCTGATGCTCTATGCATGTTTCAGTGTTACTTGCCTCGAAGAGAGCATAGAAGTGATTAACCTCATCTGGCTCGTGTCACTGGGCAGCTCTCGGCTGTCCTTCCCTTTGTAGTCTTGTTTAAACAGCGAAATTGTCATGGAAATCAGCCTTGTTTACATAGTGATGATGAAAAGAACGTCATTTAGGCTGTAATGATCTCCAAAATTCTAATCATTAGGTCGTCACACCGTTGATATAGCAACGGACGATAATAGTTTAACGAATCCAGTTGTGATGTAGAGGGGGACACTTTTTGGCCAGGGGACAGTATTTGGCATGACAGGACCGTTAGAGATATTTGGAACTCACACATGAAAAAAAGTTCCATATTGTCACTCTGGCAAAATGTGATTTGCAGGCTTGATGTGGCCTGTAAACCGGAGTTTCAGGACACTGTGTCAGGGACCATCAAAGAAAGGCATATGTTCACTCAACCTAAAATTCAAAGTTGAGAATGTATGCTGGTTCAGCTATATGCCCAGATGTTGCGCAAACTCACAATCTTATTGCAGCTGGTTGGCTTACAATTGTACGTTGAATCAATTTCAAAGCTGTTTTGTTGAGCAAACTCACAATCTTATTGAAGCTGATCACCTTACAATTGTACATTGAATCAACATCCTTTTTTGACAGTGTGTTGGTAAAGTAGGGGTATAGCTTTAAAACACTGAAGTGCATTATGGGTAAAGTAGTAAAGTAACTTTCGGTTTTGATGCAATTGTGTGTGAGGGGATGTAGCCGAACTGTGGACCATGCTCTTTTTACTCCGTTAGCCCACTATTTTATTTTGTCATTCGGACTACCTCAAATGATGTACAAGTTTTAATAAAAGTTAACTACTTCAGTAGAATTCCAGACGGACTCATCATTAGCGGCGGATAATATCCCCAAATGTGGGAATTACCCCAGAACATCTATAAGTTGCTCTGGCCCAGGAGTTGCATCCATAAGTTGCTCTGGCTCCCCTGAGCCGTCCCAACTAGGTTCTGGAGGCGAGGCAGGAAAGGTAACATTGGGGGCTCGTCCAGGATTCACATTCTACCGAAATATCAAAGAGAAATCCATTAAAAAAAAGAAGATATATAAAATTGGACTTTCACGAACTAACGGCTAACAAAGTTAATCATCATTGTCTGAGTAGTGGCTGACGTTCTAGCTAAAGCTGTGAAATGGCGGCTACACACAGGAAATCTGTTTTTACGATAAATAATTTGCCTGAGGATTCGACGTGCTACTCAAACCCATTCATGTCGCTAAATACAGTGAATGAAGAAAGGCAACCACAAATCTAATTTGCTGACTGGATGAACGAATTTGATGTTGCAAATGCTAACAGTAACTGCAATCCATTTATGCAAAGTTCAGATGTAGCTAATATGCAGCCCACTGCAGCTAATACAGCTGACTCATGCCGTGAGTAAAGACATCTCCTCGACGGCCAAGGAGAGAAACAAATACATTCAAGTCTCATGTTAAAAATGGGAATATGGGTGACAGTGGAATTCTATGCCAGCTGGCATGATAGATGCTCACCTAAAAATGCTTTCTCTGGAAATATGTTTCAGCCAACCACTGAAACGCTGTATACTCCATGCACTAACCATTTCAAGTCTGCCAACCACATACTCTATGCAGCGAGTACACTTGTAGATGCTGTTTACTCCCATTACCTACACAGGATGCCAGCAGCTTTGCCCTTCCCCTCCAGTCCGGCCTCCTGTGGAAAACCACCGCTCACAGTCGCAGGACAGTCATGTATGTATCCGGAGTGATGCTCTGCTCACTGAAGGTAATGAAATGTACTGTTCTGAAAACGAACAGTCTCGCCCCAGGCAAGCAAGATTCAGTTCACATGGCAGGCAGCCCCGGCGTGTACATTATGATATCTCCTCTGACAGTGAAGACGAATACACTACTCAGAAGGAGAGGATCCCCACACTACGACCAGGTCAGTTTGATGGTTCGGGCTCATGGAAAGAGTTCTTACATCGCTTTGAGAGCTGTGCAATAGCTAATCACTGGTCAGAAAGACAATGTCAGTCCAGCTGAGATTCTGTTTAGTGGGCACTGCAGGGGCTGTGGTCCACAAGAACCCTAGGTTTTCCCGTTGGGACTACTCACGCATTGTGGGGGAGGTGGACTGGGCATACGGGCCAGCATCAGAGCATGCAGTTGCCATTGGCATTGAGTTGAGGAAGAGAGTGTGCAAATCAGGAGAATCACTGCATGCATTAAGATATGACATTTATGAGAAAGTATCCATTGTGTATGCAGATCGCTCTGAGGCAGAACAGGACTCCATCAGTGTGGAGGTCTTCACTAACGCCATGAGAGACGCCGGCATTGTGCAGAAGCTACTGGAGAAGTGTCCACGCACATTGGCACGAGCATACGATGTCGCCCACAGGTACGAAACCACCAAGGGAGCAGCTAACAGTGTTACTCAACTAATGCAATCTTGTGAGCGGACTGCAGAGCGGAGAGCCAGAGCAGATACCTTGCAGGAATGCATCGACCACAGTGAAGATGAAGGCTAGAGTTGGACGACACCACCTGTAGAGCGGAGTCAGAAACCTCGAAATCCAGCTTCAAGCCACACAAACCAAAGACTGGTGAGCGCAAAAATACAAATTGGAACAAAATCAGATGTCACAACTGCCAAGGCATTGGACACATGAAACGGAGCTGTCCATCACCAAGGACACCAGCTAAGCTGCGGGCAGTACCCGAGTCACCCAATTCCGCCGAAGGCCAAAACACACCTGCTGTTCTCGGTGTCAAAGGCACAGGTCCCAAAATGTGTATCCACCTACTAATGTACGACATGGAGGTATGTGCTCTTTTGGACAGCGGGGCACGGAGAAATGCTTGGTACAACACCATTCACCCGGATATTAAACCTCCACTACAGATATCGACTGCAGTCTCTGCAGGGCATTGGTCCTGTAAATGTCAAAGTCACGAGACAGTTGTAAATCATGCAGCGCCTTGTGTCATCATCGCAGATTTTAGAGAAACAACAAATGTCGGTACATATAAGTGTCTTATATGGGCTGAAAGCTTAAATTCTTGTTAATATGACTGCACTGTCCAATTTACAGTAGCTATTACTGCAAAAGAAATACCATGCTATTGTTTGAGGAGAGCTCCTAACAACAAAACATTTTTTTCACTGTGATAGGTTTGATAAATCCACCTCTGAAGGTGAAATGTGTACTTACATTCTGAAATCTTGCTCTGATTTATCATCCAAAGGGTCCCAGAGATAACATGAAGTGTTGTTTTGTTATATAACATCCTTTTTCCTATCCTAAAAAGGTCCATATAGCATGCACGATCAATTTTGTGTTTCCAGTTGTTCAATTTGCAAAGAAAGGAATCTGTGAAAATCTCACCCTACATGTTGTTTCAACCAGTCAAATGGCATTTGTATGTATTCCTCAGAGATCCTAGAATGTAACGAGACTTCACTATTTCATTAGGGGTGTAGTATATCCTATAGGACACCATAGTTGGTCAGAGAGCGACGCCTTCACCGCACGCTGATGACGCGGGCGGTCTTCACTTGAATGACTCTAACTTTGTCAAATAAGCATCAATCGGGGTCAAAGCTAGCTAGATAGCCAATGAGCTGGGCTTTACGGGAGTATCCGGGAACCATGTATCGGTCGTAAAATGTAGCTACTAACCTTGTACAGCAGCATGCCTTTTCATTTTGGACAAAAATTACAAGAATATTCAGGTTGTTTTGCAAATGTTTAACTTATAAAATGGCTACTAATACTGGAAAAGCTAAATCAGCGTCCAAGTATACAGATTTGACGATATTCTTGCAGGAAAATGTAATATGAATGAAAATTTCTCCTTAACGATTTGCCCAAATGTACCTGGATGACTTCACACTAAATGTCATGTAGCTCGCTCATACTTCAAGTTATTTGTCTGAAACCTTGCACATACACTGCTGCCATCTCGTGGACACCATCGGAATTACAACTAGAGTGATGGCTAGAACTGGGACCTTTCTCTTGCATTTCAAAGATGGTGGTATTTTCTTCTACCAGATCTTATGTGTTATATTCTCCTACATTCAATGCACATTTCCACAAACTGCAAAGTGTTTCCTTTCAAATGGTACAAAGAATGTGCATATCCTTGCTTCAGGGCCTGAGCTATAGGCAATTAGATTTGGCTATGTCATTTAGGCGAAATATTGAAAAAAAAGGGTCTATCTTTGGGAGCGGTGTCCCTTCCACAGGACAGTTGAGCGAACCCAATTTGCATGAGGTTGTAAGTACCAAGAACATTTCCCAGGACATAGACATATCTGATATTGGCAGAAAGCTTAGGCAGTTAGATTTGGGTATGTCATTTTGAAAATAAAAAAAAAGGGGCAAATCCTTAAGAGGTTTTCCCCAAAAGTCAGACTCTTCCCACACACCAACTCAATTCTCTTCGCTTCAGAAGCATCTCTATTCACCAAATTGTGTGTGCTTATCCTTAGATATATTTTGTCAAATTTTATTCTGGATAACATTCTTTGGAAATATGAACAAAAATGTACTTTCCATACATGTCTTTAGTATTTTACGTATAGAAAGATTTGAAAAGTATATATCCACAATCTGCTCTATACATGTCCGGTCCTGGAGTGTCTTAATAAAATGAAACCAAAATATTAAGTCTGACTTTATCCAGTTTCCAGAAAAATGTATTTGCGGTATATGCAAATATGCACATATTTAATAAGATATCGCTTCATTTGCATATTGTAATACAATATTTCAGAAAAGTTGTAATTAAAGAAAGTCTTATATTGGTGTTTATATTCAACTGGTAAAAGTTCATTGTGATATGATTAAGGGGGAAAAATACCCTGTTAGGTTGTGTTGCCTCTTCTTAAACACATGCGTCCGTGTGCGCCTTCGCGCGCATGTTGATTTTGTCCACCCACACCAGATGCGATCAGGACACGCAGGTTGAAATATCAAAACGAACTCTGAACCAAATATATTCATTTGGGGACAGGTCGAAAAGCATTAAACTTTTATGTCAATTTAGCTAGCTAGCTTGCTGTTGCTAGCTAATTTGTCCTAGGATATAAACATTGGGTTGTTATTTTACTTGAAATGCACAAGGTCCTCTACTCCGACAATTAATCCACAGATTAAAGTGTAACCCGAGTTTGATTTTAGTAATCTCTCTTCCATCAGGCTTCTTCTTCTTCTTTGGACTTTATATGGCGGTTGGCAACCAACTTTAAGGTGCATTACCACCACCAACTGTACCGGAGTGTGGACATCAGTTCATCTTTCAATCACCCACGTGGGTATATGCTCCTAAAAACCAATAAGGAGATGGGAGAGGCAGGATGCAGCGCATCACGTCACAAATAGAACCAAGTTCTATTTCAGCGCCTGGCTACGCAGATGCTCACGATCAGTGTGCGTGCAATGATTGAATAATATATATGTGTACATTTATTTTGCAGCGCACGCGACGCTAGAGGTGTGGTCAGAATGTTACTCGTATTGGCTATGCAAATTGTTTCATATTCTTTTCTGTGTTTTCAATATGAATACATTGAAAATATTTGGAACAGAA
The DNA here is from genome assembly GCF_002910315.2 of Salvelinus sp. IW2-2015. Lineage (NCBI taxonomy): Eukaryota > Metazoa > Chordata > Actinopteri > Salmoniformes > Salmonidae > Salvelinus > Salvelinus sp. IW2-2015. The sequence continues at coordinate 36,041 of NW_019943111.1, forward strand.
AGAGAATATTGCAAATAGGTAATTTTGTTGCTTACTTAGAGTCCCAGCTCACAGTCACAGATCTAGCCCTGCTGTGTGGAAGAGGAGAGAGACATCTAATGGAAGCAATTCAGAGCTAATAAAGTTGTAACTCGTTCAAACAGAAGCGATTATCCAAACATTGCAAACAAACGCTCCAAAATCTCCTTCCAGGAACTACAGAACCCCAGTGTGTTCCATGTTCAGTGCTAGGCTGTTGGACACAACCTGTGAGGAGTTAGCAGCCTGAATGAAAGCGATGGAGGGGAGCGAGGGGGAGAGGAGAGGAGGCCATGACAAGACTAGACTGTAGTGTGTCGGACCCCCGTCTGTCCCCCCTCTCTGGGGCCCCTCTCTGTTATTGTTTTGACTAAGAGGCTACGGTCACGTGGGCGCCACTGTATTATGTCTGGATCTCTTGGAATTTAGGTCACGCTAGAAACCTCTCCCTCTTCACTCTCTCCCTTCCCCTGTCCGCTCTCTTCTCTCTTTTGAGCTGGCTCTCACTGAGACCTCTCTCTCCTTTCAGCTTCTCTGTCTCATTCTCTTCTCTTGCTCTCTCTCTTTTTCTCCTCTCTCTCTCCCTTTCTCTACCTTCTCCCACCCCTCTCTTTTCTTCTTCTAACAAACTCTGCTCTTTAATCCTGTGTCTTTGTCACGCCCTGACCATAGAGAGCTGTTTATTCTCTATGGTGGTTGGGGCGTGACAATGACTAGGGTGGGTTATCTAGGGGAATTATAATTCTATGTTGGCCTGATATGGTTCCCAATCAGAGGCAGCTGTTTATCGTTGTCTCTGATTGGGGATCATATTTAGGTAGCCATTTTCCCCATTGTGTTGTGGGATCTTGTGTTTGTGTAGCTGCCTGTGAGCAGCCCAGAACATCACGTTTCGTTTGTGCTTGTTTGTTTTGTTTGGTGAGTTTCGATTTAATAAAATATGTGGAACTCTACGCACGGTGCGCCTTGGTCCATTCCTTGTAACGATTGTGGCGCTGTGCTCTTTCCTTGCTGCGTTAGCTAGCTGTCTGGATCAATGTGTCCCTGTCTCAAATGGCGCCCTATTCCCTATGGGCCCTGGTCAAAAGTAGTGCACTATAAATGGAATTGGGTGCCATTTGGGACTAAACCTTAGCTGTGTTTGAATACTCATACTAACCGTACTATTTGTGACGTGAATTGAGTATATAGTATGCTTTAACTATTTATGACAAATGTTAACAATGTAATAAAGTAATGACTTTTCAAATAAGTTACCTCACACATTATATTGGCTGACAATTTGTTAGCTACGCTGTCCTTACGAACCACATAGCGTATCATTACAGCAGTATGTACTGGTATGTTGTTAGCTAGCTACCTAACGTTAGTTGGCTACTTATACATCAAACTTGCCAGTATATTAACTATACTTAAGTTCCTCAGTGTACACATCACGGACAAACTGAAATGGTCCACCCACACAGACAGCGTGTTGAAGAAATTTGGCTTGTCATCTAAAACACTCACAACCTTTTACAGATGCACAATCTAGAGCATACTGTCAGGCTGTATCACCGACTGGTATGGCAATTGCACCGCCCTCAACCGCAAGGCTCTGCAGAGGGCTGCACAACCCATCCCCGGGGGCAAACTACCTGCCCTGCAGGACACCTACAGCACCCGATGTCACAGGAAGGCCAAGAAGATCAACAAGGACAACAACCACCCGAGCCACTGCCTGTTCACCCCGCTATCATCTAGAAGGTGCATCAAATCTGGGACTGAGAGACTGAAAAACAGCTTCTATCTCAAGGCCATCAGACTGTTAAACAGCTATCACTAACACAGAGAGGCTGCTGCCAACATACAGACTCAAATTTCTTGCCACTTAAGAACTTAATAAGGGTATCACTAGTCACTTTAAATAATGCCACTTAAATAATGTTTACATATCCTACATTACTCATCTCATATGTACATACTGTATTCTACACCATCTACTGCATCTTGCCTATGCCGCACGCCAACGCTCATCCATATATTTATATGTACATTTTCTTATTCATCCCATTACATTTGTGTGTATAAGGTAGTTGTTGTGAATTTGTTAGATTACTTGTTAGATATTACTGCATAGTCGGGAACTAGAAGCTCAAGCACTTCGCTACACTCGCATTAACATCTGCTAACCATGTGTATGTGACCAGTAAAATTTGATAGTCTATCTAACTAACTACCCATTGTTTATTGACTTGATTATTCCCGTAATTCTTAGTTCAAATAAATGGTATAGTCGTTTTGCGTTCTCAATGGACATTCAGGTGCTTTTGTAAATTGGCTCTGGCTATCTACTCTGATATCAGAGCACTCTCGTCTGAGTGTACCAGAGCACACAATAATGAATTTACGAGCGCTCAACACCCATTGAATATGGCCGGTATCAGTAAACGTCAGCAAAAAGGCGTAATTAAATTGTTGCCAGCAGCACAGTTACAGTCACCAATGCTCTGGATAACATGAAAACTGCCTAACTAGCTCTGCTAAGGCGAGTAAAATGGTCAGAGTGGTCTCATTTGTTCCTGGAAGTAGCTAGCAAGCTATCCAACGTTAGCTTGGGTGCTTGACTGCCGTTGTAAGGTCAGAACGCTCAAATCAACCCTACTCCTCGGCCAGAGTGTCCAATGTGCGCTCTGAATTTGACAAACGGACAATCTGACAACCCTCTGAATTTACGAGAGCACTCTGGCACTCCAGATGGAATTTAAGAACATACCAGAAGTCATAAAATGTCTAACTAGTCATGTGTTATGATAACTAGCTAGCAAGAGGTTGCATAGCAACAGCATCAACTTCTGGTAGACAGGCGAAGAGCTAGTACGCTTAACTGAAAGCATACTGTTCTACATTCCGTACAAATATGCGCAACCGCAACATTCAAACGAGGCTACAAAGAAAACTAATGGGACTGTAGTGACTGTGTTGACTTCAAAATCAGGGGGTGAACTAGGTTTCTATTCAAGCATTGATCGACATGGTAATGGTATCTCACACACAGGGCATCATGTAATTTAGCTAAAACAGGGGTGTCAATCTAATTTTGCCCAGGGGGGCACATTCGGTCTTCAATGAGGTCTGGAAGGCCACACTGAAAATATATTTCCTCACTGTCATCATTTTCAAAAAATGTGAATTGTTGATGCTCCCTGACTGTCTAGCTAATGCCCATGGACATTAGCTTTTTCTCCGCAGTGAGTCTGGATCTGAGTACCTCCACAACGATTTCTAGAACGGAAAAGCTAACCGTTCTGATTGGTCCCAGAAATTGATGGGTTGGGCAAGAGCCAAAACACACGTGGCTTTGGAAATTCCTCAATGGCTTTGCTATTCTGAGTAGTAAGACATTATCCAATCGCTCGTTACTTTGTTTTGTATAAAATCCCTCATTTTGAGGTCACCACGAACCAGCGGCGGATTGTAGGATTTCATAGCATAAATTATAACAGCATAAAGTAAATGGACCATCCTGGGGTCCTTAAATGTGCATCCGTTCAGTCAGAACTTCTGGGTCTGCTCTAGTCTCCTTCCCAATCTGAGTCTCTCACTGCCAGACAGCTTACTTCCGCACGTGAGACTCTATCAGGTGCAGATGGCGCTAAAGAAAAATGTAATGAACTTGTAAAAAATCATAATATTCATGGGAGCCTGGGACCTGATAAACTACATCAAACAAGAGTCAAAGGACATAGGGATACACTAGCTAGAAACTTCTCATCGCGGATCTCGTAGGACAAAAATGTGACTGTTTCCCCCATGTTGTTCATCGGGTTCACATGTTTATGTACCACCACACCACCACACCCCGGGGCTCAGCGGGGAAAGGGGACAAGGGGGGGGGGGGGTTGAATAGGAGGGGGCATCGGTTCAGTCCACTATCAAAGAGCTGGCAGCTTGTCAAGAAGACTGTCACACACTTGTTCAAATCAATGGTCCTTCAAGTGAAAAAGCATTAATTTGCATCCACAAGCAATCAACAACAGAGGATCTGTGTGTGTCTGTGTGTGTTGTGTGTGTGTTGTGTGTGTGTGTGTGTGTGTGTGTGTGTGTGTGTGTGTGTGTGTGTGTGTGTGTGTGTGTGTGTGTGTGTGTGTGACCTCTATTCCCGGGAGTGTTCTTCGCTGTAGTGGTAGCTATAACCACAGGATTATCTCCTAATAAATCATGGAGTTATGGAAACGACGGTTAGCTAATCACAATAGAGCTGAAGATCATCTGTGAACCAACTTCTTTGTTTTCTCTTCTTCTAGGGTACTTCCATTCTCCTTCAGACTGGGGTGAACGTTCACCTTCCAACAGGACAACGACCCTAAGCACACAGCCAGACAACGCAGGAGTGGCTTCGGAACAAGTCTCTGAATGTCCTTGAGTGGCCCAGCCAGAGCCCGGACTTGAACCCAATCGAACATCTCTGGAYAGACCTGAAAGTAGCTATGCAGCGACACTCCCCATTCAACCTGACAGCGCTTGAGAGGATCTGCAGAGAAGAATGGGAGAAACTCCACAAATACAGTTGTGCCAAGCGTGTAGCGTCATACCCAAGAAGACTCGATGCTGTAATCGCTGCCAAAGGTAGTTAATTTGACATTTTTATAAATTAGCAAACATTTCCAAAAACCTGTTTTTGCTAGATTGATGAGGGGAAAAACAGGTCTGTAAAAGTAACAGAATGTGGAAAAAGTCAAGTGGTCTGAATACTTTCCGAAGGCAAGTATTGTATTTTTTGTGAATTTTACATTTTTCTCTGGTGGGCTTAAAGCATTGATATTAAATTCGGGACTTGGAGGGAGGTCGCCAAAATATCAGAGAAAAAAAATATGAAGATTCCGATATTCCATATTAATATACAAATGTTTTGGAGAAAGCTAATTTGAAAAAAAAAAATATTGAGTAAATGTATTTATTGGATTCTTAACTAGCCTCTCAAAGCACTTCATGATGTCAGAAATGAGTGCTATGGGGCGGTAGTCATTTAATTAAGTTACACAGTGTGTTATCCTCAAAGCGGGCGAAGAAGGTGTTTAGCTTGTCCGGGAGCAAGATGTCGGTGTCCGCGATGTGGCTGGTTTTCCCTTTGTAATCCATGATTGTCTGTAGACCCTTGAATTGCTACTCCACTTTGTCTCTGTACTGACGTTTTGCCTGTTTGATTTCCTTACAGAGGGAATAACTACATTGTTTGTATTCAACCATATTACCAGTCACCTTGCCATGGTTAAAAGGGGTGGTTCGCGTTTTCAGTTTTGCACGAATGCTGCCATCTATCCACAGTTTCTGGTTTGGGTAGGTTTTAATAGTCACTGTGGGAACATATCCCAGTTCACATAATCAAAACAATCTTGAAGCATGGATTCCGATTGGTCAGACCAGTGTTGAATAGACCTTAGCATGGGTACTTCCTGTTTGAGTTTCTGCCTATAGGAAAAGAGGAACAATATGGAGTCGTGATCTAATTTGCTGAAGGGATGACGGGGGAGGGCCTTGTAGGCATCTCGAAAGGGGGAGGAGCAGTGGTCTAGTGTTTTTCCAGAGCAAGTACTACAGTCAATGTGTTGATTGAACTTCAGTAGCGTTTTCCTCAAATTTGCTTTGTTAAAATCCCCAGCTACAATAAATGCAGCCTCAGGATATGTGGTTTCCAGTTTGCATAAAGTGTAGTTCCACTGTAGTTCCTTGAGGGCCGTCGTGGTATCGGCTTGAGGGGGAAAATACACAGCTGTGACTATAATCGAAGGGAATTTTCTTGGGAAGTAATACGGTCGGCATTTGATTGTGAGGTATTCTCGGTCGGGTGAACAAAAGGACTTGACTTTCTGTATGTTATCACAATCACACCATGAGTAGTTAATCATGAAACATACACCACCACTTTTCTTCTTCCTGGAGAGTTTTTTATTCCTGTCTGCACGATGAACTGAGAACCCAGCTGGCTGTATGGACGGGGACCGTATATCGCAAGACAGCCATGATTCCTTGAAAGAGTATGTTACAGTCCCTGATGTCTCTCTGGAAGGAGCTCCTCGCCCTGAGCTTGTCTACTTCATTGTCCAAAGACTGAACATTAGCGAGTAATATACTTGGAAGTGGTGGATGGTGTGCACGCCTCCTGAGTCAGACTAGAAGTTTACTCCGAATATTTCTTTACCGCTGGTGGCATCTTGGAGCAGCCTCTGGGATGAACAAAGGATCCAATTCGGGAAAGTCGTATTTCTGGTCGTAATGCTGGTGAGTTCCCATCGCTCTGATATCCTGAAGTTCTTTCCGGCTGTATGTATTAACAGAAAAAAAAAAAACGTTCTGGGCCAATAATGTAAGGAATAACACACATAAAAACGAAATACTGCAAAGTTGCTTAGGAGCTAGAAGCAGAGCTGCCATGTCTGTCGGCATCATCTTACTCCGTCCGACATATGCTCATATTTTGCATTGAAACATATGGCGATTGTGTGGTGATATCCTTAATATTCAATGAACCTGAGCATATGTATATATTTTTTTATTTAAGTTGATTAACTTCTTGCAACTATAGGGGGTGCTGTTCCGCATTAGCATTTTTTGGTCTCCAAATTAAACTGCCTCGTGCTCAATTCTTGATCGTACAATATGCATAGTATTGTTATTATTGGATAGAAAACACTTTCTAGTTTCTATAGCCGTTGGAATTTTGTCTCTGAGTGGTACAGAACTACTTCTACATCACTTTTCCTGACAGGGACCCCGATCCGTGGATGGTTTTAGGTGCAGTAGAATGCAAGAGAACCGACACTTGCCTACGCTCCTGGATCAAGTACGTCATCACGTTGCCTGATCGATGCGCAATCAGGGCCACTAATAACACAAAACGAAGAAGACCGCTGTCTCTCTGCTGCTCATGCGCAAAATGGACAGCAGACCCCTCCTCAAATTGGTTAGGAGAGGATTATATTCGTCCGTCACGTTTACGTCGTTATAGTTGTTAAAAACATATAAGAGCTATTGTAACCGTTTAGCAATTACATCCGTTAGTGCGATTGAGGAATCTTTCGTGCATCTGAACTGGGACACTTCGGGGTCCCGTCGATCGTAATAGGCATATTCGAAGGACAAGGCCAGCATGCAGACCACACAAGAAATCCGACCCCAAGAAAATTCTGCCCAAAACTGATGGAAAACAGCTCACAGTAAGAACAATTATGATGAAAATCGTTTCTGTCGATAAATGTTAACGTTAGTGCGCATCTGTTTGCTAATAGTCGCTGGCGCAACCTGTATTGAAAAGTAAGAAATAAAGAAAAGTAAATCAGGCGATCGATTAAACTAATTAGTCTTCGATTCCAACCCGTATTTTAGTCCAAGTATATATAGCTTTCAATTAGAACTAATCACTGAAAGAGACGGTAGACATTTCTGAGGCTTGATCCCAATAGAATTTTCTGTGGAAGCCACGTTGTATGGCGAAATATACACCTGTTCGAACAAACTGATATGTATGTTGTAAACTGAGACAGGATGTCAGCGGAAGAAATTCGTGAGAAGGTTAGTGAAAAAGATAATATACTTTGGCGTGATTACGTTTATATGCGATCTTGCTGGAACGATGCTCTGGAACGTCGACATGTGTATGCAACTTATCGATTATGTGTTTCCGCGTCATACACGTCTTAGAAAAATCTGAATATTTTCTGAATACAGAGATCTGGTGCTTTTCTATTGTATTGCTTGTCGTATCTAGATATATTTTTATTAAGAGTAAATGTCGGTCATACAACGTGCTTCTCTAAGGGAAGTCAGTCGTCTTGTGATGGTCGGTGGCAAGTTGATGTATCTTGATGATACTGAATTGCCACTTTTTTTCAACCAAATACCTATCCTAGATCCATAGAATATGTTATGCTAGACTGTCATCTAAAGTTTGTTTTTGAGCTGGCTATCTAATATCTATTGAGCGACATTGGTGATAGCACCTAAGTAGTAAAAACTGATGAGTAGAAAAGAGGTGTATTTTCTAACGTGTTTAGCTAATAGATTTACATATTTTGTCTTCCTGTAAAACATTTTAAAAATCTGAAATGGTGCTTTATTCTCACAAGATCCTGTATCTTTCATGGTGTATCTTTCATCTGGTGTCTTGGACTTGTGATTTAATGATATTTAGATGCTACTATCTACTTGTGAAGCTATGCTAGCTATGCTAATCAGTGTGTGGGGGGGTGGGGGGTGATCCCGGACCCGGGGTAGAGGCTCGTTAGAGGTTAAAATACTCAATCTATCCATGGTGCCTTTACCAAGATTAAAAGCAATGAAGAACAATTAAAAGCTTCTTTACTGTCCCCAAGACGTTTGGAGTGGACAGGCAGTCATTGATGCGAAGAGAGAAGAATAAGATCAGGTTTGAAGGACAAGTATTTGAAAAAMATGATTATTGGACTACTTCTCATTCAGTTACTACTACTCATGCATATTGTTGTCCCTCATTCTTCTGTGTGTTTTTATGTTTTGGTTCACCACATGTACCTTTGAAATATAATACGCGTGCGTGCGTGCGAAGTGTATGAGTTGAACACCAACTTGAGTTGTATATACTTGCATTCCTGTGTTTCTTCAACTGTGTGTTTTTTATTTTATTCTATTTTCTGTTATCACTGCATTGTTGGGAAAGAGCTCTCAAGAAAGAATTTCACTGTACTGATTTACACCTTATACTGTATATCCTGTAAACTTTGAAACTTGAACACCAACTTGATGTATACACACGCTCACAAACACAGTTAGCAGCTAGTAAATAGTAAATCTAGTGTTTGGCTTTGCTTTGGAGCATGGTGACACATACATACATACATACATGCACAGTTATACACACAGTCACTCACACGCAAATCAAGTTTATTTTATATAGCCCTTCGTACATCAGCTAATATCTCGAAGTGCTGTACAGACACCCAGCCTAAAACCTCAAACAGCAAGCAATGCAGGTGTAGAAGCACGGTGGCTAGGAAAAACTCCCTAGAAAGGCCAAAACCTCGGAAGAAACCTAGAGAGGAACCAGGCTATGAGGGGTGGCCAGTCCTCTTCTGGCTGTGCTCGGTGGAGATTATAACAGAACTATGCCAAGATGTTCAAAATGTTCATAAGTGACAAGCATGGTCAAATAATAATCATGAATAATTTTCAGTTGGCTTTTCATAGCCGATCATCAAGAGTTGAAAATAGCAGGTCCGGGACAGGTGGCGGTTCCATAACCGCAGGCAGAACAGCTGAAACTGGAATAGCAGCAAGGCCAGGTGGACTGGGGACAGCAAGGAGCCATCACGCCCGGCAGCCCCGACGCACGGTCCCAGGGCTCAGGTCCTCCGAGAGAGAGAAAGAGAGAGAGATGGAGAGAATTAGAGAGAGCCAAGATTTTCAAAATGTTCATAAATGACAAGCATGGTCAAATAATAATCAGGAATAAAAGTCAGTTGGCTTTTCATAGCCGATCATTAAGAGTTGAACAGGTAGGGGTTCCATAACAGCTGGCAGAACAGTTGAAACTGGAACAGCAGCAAGGCCAGGTGGACTGGGGACAGCAAGGAGCCCTCATGCCCGGTTTGCCGTGACGTATGGTCCTAGGGCTCAGGTTCTCCGAGAGAGAGAAAGAAAGAGAGAACGAGAGAATTAGAGAGAGCATACTTAAATTCACACAGGACACTGGATAAGATAGGAGAAGTACTCCAGGTATAACCAACTGACCCTAGCCCCCCGACACATAAACTACTGCAGCATAAATCATGATCTTTTCCTCAAAGAAGTTCATGAATTTATTACTGCTGAAGTGAAAGCCATCCTCTTTGGGGAATGCTGCTTTTTAGTTAGCTTTGAACAGTATCAAAAAGAAATTTGGGATTGTTCTTATTTTCCTCAATTAAGTTAGAAAAGTAGGATGATCGAGCAGCAGTGAGGGCTCTTCGGTACTGCACGGTACTGTCTTTCCAAGCTAGTCGGAAGACTTCCAGTTTGGTGTGGCGCCATTTCCGTTCCAATTTTCTGGAAGCTTGCTTCAAAGCTCGGGTATTTTCTGTATACCAGGGAGCTAGTTTCTTATGACAAATGTTTTTCGTTTTTAGGGGTGCAACTGCTCTAGGTATTGCGCAGAGGTTAAATTAAGTTCCTCAGTTAGGTGGT
>NW_019943111.1:51702-63659 GCF_002910315.2 Salvelinus sp. IW2-2015
CTGGAGGCTGAGACAGGAGTGTCAGGAGACACTGTGGCCCTCCGATGATACCCCCGGACAGGGCCAAACAGGAAGGATATAACCCACCACTTCTGCCAAAGCACACGCCCCACACCACTAGATGGATATCTTCAACCACCAACTTACAATCCTGAGACAAGACCGAGTATAGCCCACAAAGATCTCCACCACAGCACAAACCAAGGGGGGGCCGCCAACCCAGACAGGAAGATCACGTCAGTAACTCAACCCACCAAGTGACGCACCCTCCTAGGGACGGCATGAAAGAGCACAGTAAGCCAGTGGACTCAGCCCTGTAATAGGGTTAGGGGCAGAGAATCCCAGTGGAGAGAAGGTGGTTAACTGATTTTTGTCCTCTGACGTCCTTGGGTAGGCAGAAGGAGTCTGGAAGGGCATCAAGGAATTTTTGTGTTGTCTGAGAATTTTTAGCACGACTTTTGATGCTCCTTGGTTGGGGTCTGAGCAGATTATTTGTTACGATTGCAAACGTAATAAAATAGTGGTCCGACAGTCCAGGATTATGAGGAAAAACATTAAGATCTACAACATTTATTCCATGGGACAAAATTAAGTCCAGAGTATGACTGTGGCAGTGAGTAGGTCCAGAGACATGTTGGACAAAACCCACTGAGTCGATGATGGCTCCGAAAGACTTTTGGAGTGGGTCTGTGGACTTCTCCATATGAATATTAAAATCACCAAAAATTAGAATATGATCTGCTATGACTACAAGGTCTGATAGGAATTCAGGGAACTCAGAGAGGAACGCTGTATATGGCCCAGGAGGCCTATAAACAGTGGCTATAAAAAGTGATTGAGTAGGCTGCATAGATTTCATGACTAGAAGCTCAAAAGAAGAAAATGTCATTTTTTTTTTTGTAAATTGAAATTTGCTATCGTAAATGTTAGCAACACCTCCGCCTTTGCGGGATGCACGGGGGATATGGTCACTAGTGTAACCAGGAGGTGAGGCCTCATTTAACACAGTAAATTCATCAGGCTTAAGCCATGTTTCAGTCAGGCCAATCACATCAAGATTATGATCAGTGATTAGTTCATTGACTATAACTGCCTTTGAAGTGAGGGATCTAACATTAAGTAACCCTATTTTGAGATGTGAGGTATCACGATCTCTTTCAATAATGGCAGGAATGGAGGAGGTCTTTATCCTAATGAGATTGCTAAGGCGAACACCGCCATGTTTAGTTTTGCCCAACCTAGGTCGAGGCACAGACACAGTCTCAATGGGGATGGCTGAGCTGACTACACTGACTGTGCACACACTATCCCCACTCCCCATCRACCCTCAGAAAAAAAGGTTTTGATTTGTTCTTAAAGGGGTATAAATGCTTTTCACTGTAATAGTACCTTGTAAGGTATTCCCTTTTGTCTTTAGTTATAYGTACATAATTGTACTCTTGCAGTTTTTAACTTAAAAAGAGACAATAGTGTACCTTAGGGGTCAAGATAGTACCTTACAATGTACAAAAGCACACCTTTGGAAAAAGTAAAAATGCGCCTTTTTAGGGTGCCACCACAGTGACAAAGTGGTGTTCTTTTTAAGTTGCAGAAATGTACCTCTAAAAAGGTTTTGGGGTGTTGTTTTAACATTGTAGGGCAGTGTTACTCACAATTCTTTGTAAGGGGGCCACTTTGGGTTGAGACAATCATTCAGAGAGACAATCATTGTTGAACATTTTCTTCCAATTTTATCAATTATCAATTGAGAGACAAATATATACATACACACATCAAATAGGCTATATCACATGTATAAGACCCATATTAAGCGTTACCTCAGTAGTTGGATGAGCGAAAATGTCCCTTCTGCTCCTTGACTGAATTGATTCTTAATGTGTAGTCTGTTGTTGCTATCCTTGTGATGCAATCCATTGGTCAGTCTGTTTCTCTGTTTTTGTTTCACAATGTTCCTTGTTGAAAATGTAGCTTCACATGAAAAAGTGCTGACCAAAAAATTGTCACCTTTTTCACACACTGCTTCAGAAATGGATACTCTGTGTCTGACACAAGGCTCCAGAAATGGGTAACACCTGATCTTAGTTCACCTTGCAATGTGTCATTTGCCTGCAGCTCCACTATCTCACTCTCTATTCCAGCATGGTCAGGACAGAGGGCGGTGATGACTGGGGTCAGAGATGACACTGGCACTGTCACGCCCTGGCCTTAGTATTCTTTGTTTTCTTAATTATTTTGGTTAGGTCAGGGTGTGACATGGGGAATGTATGTGGTTTTTGTAGTGTCTAGGGTGGTTGTAAGGTTTAGGGGGTTTATTAGAGTAGTTGGGTTTATGTTTAGTATAGTAGTCTAGCTGTGTCTATGGTTGAGTGTAGGTATCTAGGAAAGTCTATGGTTGCCTGAATTGGGTCTCAATTAGAGACAGCTGGTTATTGTTGTCTCTGATTGGGAGCCATATTTAAGGCAACCATAGGCTTTAGCTGTTTGTGGGGAATTGTCTATGTTGAACGTTTGTAGCCTGTGTGGTGTGCACTACGTTTATAGCTTCACGGTCGTTTGTTGTTTTTGTATAGGTTGTAATAGTGTTTCGTTTCATGTTCATCTTCGTAGTAAATAAAGAAGATGGCTTATTTTCCACATGCTGCGTTTTGGTCCGTCTCTCCTCCACACGATCGTGACAGAATTCCCACCAACATCAGATCAAGCAGCGTGTGCAACAACACAGGACCCACCTACACAGGATATTGGAATTGGGAGGAAATTCTGGACCGCGAAGTACCAGGGAGAATATAACCGCCCCAAAGCTGAGCTGGGAGCAGCGAAAGCAGAGAGGCGGAGATATGAGGAGGCAGCAAGGAAACAAGGCTGGAAGCCCGTAAGTCAAACCCATAAAATTCTTGGGGGGGGGCTCTCGGGTAGTTTAGTTGGGTCAGTCGGGAAACGTGAGCCAACTCCTCTGCTTACCGTAAGGAGCGGGTGAGGGCGGATTTGGAGGAGAGTGACGCAGAGACAGTAAAGGAGTTAATGGAGAAATGGAGGAGAGAGTTATGAGGGATGTATTGGTTTGGTGCATGAGGCACGGCATCCGTCCGAATGAACGTGTTGGTGATTTAATGTCACCGGAACAGCTCTCCATACTCGTCCTGAGGTGCGTGCTAGCCGTCTGGTTAAGACGTGGCTACAGCACGCACAAGCCTCCTGTGCGTCTCCAGAGTCCTGTGCGTCCGGTTACTGCTCCTCGCACTAGCCCTGTGGTGTGTGTTCCAGCCCAGTACACCAGTGCTGACACAACGCACCAGGCTTCCAGTGCGTCTCCAGAGCCTGTTCCTCCTCCACGCACTCTCCCTGTGGTGCGTGTCTCCAGCCCAGTGCCTCCAGTCCGCACCACGCACCAAGCCTCCTGTGGCGTCTCCAGAGCCTGTACGCACTGATCCTTCTCCCGCACTCGTCCTGAGGTGCGTGCCCTCAGCCCGGTACACCAGTTCTGGTACCAGCACAGTCCTATAGTGCGCCTTGGAACTCAGTGTGCCTGTTGTTGTTCCCGCACTAGCCTGAAGGTGCGTGTCCTTGCCGCGGTACCTCCAGTTCCGGCACCACGCACCAGGCCTCAGTGCGTCTCAGCCGGCCAGAGTCTGCCGTGTGCCAACGGCGTCTGAACTGCCCGTCTGCCAAGCGGCGCCTGAACTGCCGTCTGCCAAGCGGCGCCTGAACTGCCCGTCTGCCAAGCGGGCGCCTGAACTGCCCGTCTGCCAAGCGGCGCCTGAACTGCCCGTCTGCCAAGCGGCGCAAGCGCGTCTGCCAACGGCGCTGAACTGCCGTCGCCCAACGCCGTCTGAACTGTCCGTCTGCCAAGCGCCGCATGAATGCCCGTCTGTATTGAGCCTTCAAAGCCGCCCGTCTGCCATGAGCCTGCAAAGCGCCCGTCCTGCCATGAGCCTGCAAAGCCGCCCGTCTGCCATGAGCCTACAGAGCCGTCCGCACAGACAGGAGCCGCTAGAGCCTTCCGCCAGAATGGAGCCGCTAGAGCCTTCCGCCAGACCGGATCAGCCAGAGCCTTCCGCCAGACCGGATCAGCCAGAGCCTTCCGCCAGACCGGATCAGCCAGAGCTTCCGCCAGACCGGATCAGCCAGAGCCTTCCGCCAGACCGGATCAGCCCAGAGCCTTCCGCCAGAACGGATCAGCCCAGAGCTTCGCCAGCCATGACCAGCCAGAGCCGTCAGCGAGCCATGACCAGCAGAGCCGTCAGCGAGCCATGCCAGTCCAGAGCCGTCAGCGAGCCCATGACCAGCCAGAGCCGTCAGCGAGCCATGACCAGCCAGAGCGTCAGCGAGCCTGACCCAGAGCCGTCAGCGAGCCATGACCCAGCCAGAGCGTCAGCAGCCATGAGCAGCCAGAGCCGTCAGCCAGCCATGAGCAGCCAGATCGTCAGCCAGCCATGAGCAGCCAGATCCGTCAGCCAGCCATGAGCCGTCCAGCCAGGATCCGCAGAGCCGTCATCCAGCCAGGATCCGTCCCTCAGTCCGGAGCTGCCGTCCTCAGTCCGGAGCTGCCCCTTATCCTGGGTGCTGCCCTTATCCTGGTGCTGCCCCTTATCCTGGTGCTGCCCCTTATCCTGGTGCTGCCCCTTATCCTGGTGCTGCCCTTATCCTGGTGCTGCCCTTAGTCGGTGCTGCCCTTAGTCCGGTGCTGCCCTCTAGTCGGTGCTGCCCTTAGTCCGGTGCTGCCCCTTAGTCCGGTGCTGCCCCTTAGTCGGTTGCGCCCTAGTCGGTGCTGCCCTTATCGTGCTCCGTCGGTGCTGCCCTCTTAATCCAGTGGGGTTAATGTGGAGGGTGGCCATTGTGAGGAGGCTACGAAAGCGGGTAGTGACTATGGTGGGGTGGGGCACACGACCAGTGCCGAGCCGCCGCCGTGGACGGAAGCCCACCCAGACCCTCCCCTAGACTTTGTGCTGGTGCGCCGGAGTTCGCACCTTAAGGGGGGGTTATGTCGCCCTGGCCTTAGTATTCTTTGTTTTCTTAATTATTTTGGTTAGGTCAGGGTGTGACATGGGGAATGTATGTGGTTTTTGTAGTGTCTAGGTGGTTGTAAGGTTTAGGGGGTTATTAGAGTAGTTGGGTTTATGTTTAGTTAGTAGTCTAGCTGTGTCTATGGTTGAGTGTAGGTATCTAGGAAAGTCTATGGTTGCCTGAATTGGGTCTCAATTAGAGACAGCTGGTTATTGTTGTCTCTGATTGGGAGCCATATTTAAGGCAACCATAGGCTTTAGCTGTTTGTGGGGAATTGTCTATGTTGAACGTTTGTAGCATGTGTGTGTGCACTACGTTTATAGCTTCACGGTCGTTTGTTGTTTTTGTATAGTTTGTAATAGTGTTTCGTTTCATGTTCATTCTCGTAGAAAAAATAAAAGAAGATGGCTTATTTTCCACATGCTGCGTTTTGGTCCGTCTCTCCTTCCAAGGCGATCGTGACAGGCACATGAAAGGGGTTCTCAATGAAGTTTAAAAACTCCTTGTACTCCATAATATCCTTGAATCTTGACTCAAACTCCAACTTCAACTCTTCCAACACACGCACAAATGCTCATAGCTAAAATATTGCAGTATGTCTGGGTTGGATGTGGTGACCGCTCTGAGTTTTGGGAAATTAACAAACTGTCTGTCAGGTATGAACAGTGTGGTGATTATATTTTGAAATTCTGTGACCACATGCAGCATTTTGCCCAGAGTTTTAGCTTTCCCATGGAGCTGAAGATTCACCGTGTTCAGGTGGGAGGGGTTCAGTTAAAAAAAGCCAGCTTTAATATCCACTGTGGATCATCCAGCTCTGGCTCCTCTCCCCTTGCTTGCAATAAATTCACAGATTTGAGGGAGGAGAGAGAGAAATCTTTCCAGAACTCTGCCACGAGACAGCCATAATGTTCACCACCCGCACAACTTGCTGCATCACATTCTCAAAGTCACAGTCTTTGAGTTTAGCCACAAGTGCTTCCTGATGAATGATACAATGAAACGTCACAAATTCGGGAATATCCTCTCGCATGTTTGGGGCGCCATCAGTGCACACAGATGCCAGATTTGACTAGTAAATATTATTATCAGCAAAAAAAATGTAACAAGGACTTTCAGAATATCCTCTCCTCGTGTTTGTCCCTAAAGGGGCAGTTAACATAAAAGTTCCTCTCTGAACGACATGTTTTAAGGGAAGCGGACCCAAACACATAATTGGGCAATGTCACTTACATCAGGGCTTTCGTCAAGCTCAATACTAAAACATGGCGCTACGGATATATCAGTAATAAGTGGCTTACCAATGTCCTCGCCGATGTCTTCTATGCGTCTTGTTATGGTCGAGTCTAAGAGTTGCTGTCTCTTCATTTGATTTAAAATAGCTTCCTTGTTTGTGAAATCAGCATACAATATTTCGGCATGAGGCCAAAAAACATTACTTGACCATCTCCGCATCTGGGAAAGCCTTATTGTTTCTCGCGAGTATCCAAGCAATCTCATATGTTGCCTCTGTCGTTTTCTCTGCAACAATGCTAGATCTGTCCATCATTTGTTGTTGTCCTTTGAGCTGTCCTTTGAGTTGCGCTATTTTGTTGTTTCTGAGGTTGCTTTGAGGCGGATATGTTTTGTCAAAGTGGGCATGGTGTGACTGGAAATGTCGCTCTAAATTTGCTCGTTTAAAACAATTGACTGCCTTCTGGCAAATAAGACAAAGTGAGCTAGTCCCATCATGCAGTACAAAAAACTACTTGTCTGTCCATTTCTATTGGAATTTTCTGTGTTCTTCTTGAATCGTCCTTCTCTTAGCCACTGGAGCCATGTTAGCCACATTAGCTATGTTAGCTAGCTGCATTTCCCCGCCGCCATCTTCCTGATTTTTCTGCTTCTCCGGTGGTTGTTCGTTCATAGCTGTCACGTTGTTCTCCAGCTCTTCCCCCTCATTTTCATTGTCAATAGATTTACGTTTCTTTTTTTACATTAAATCGATCCATGTCGACCAGACAGCAAAATTAGCTAGTAGCAAACTGATATGTGTCGGTCACTGTAGCTGAGCAGTTGCATTCTATTTCGACAAACATTCTTTTTCGGCCTATCTGTTCAACAGCTGCGCTATACTGCCATCTATCTGCCGTCCAGGGAACAGTAGATATATTCAATATACACATTGAATTGAAATTGTATCATTGTTCTGTATTATGAATGGAAAATAGGAAAATCACTGCGAGCCTGTGAGCCTGAGCAATGAGTACCACTGCTGTAGGGTGTAAATACATATTTGCATATTTCCCAGGGTGCCTTTCAAGTAAATGTTTGAGTTATCAGTACCACCCATTACTGTGTTTGCTAGTGACAGAGACATTAGTGCATTCAATGGCATTCTGTCCTGTAGCCTTCACCAAGTGAATTCCAAGTACACATCAAATACTAGTCGGTCACCTCTAAATATATGCCTTTGTCAGAGGAGACAATTTACCGTTTCCATCTCCCCCATTTCACATCCCCGATTCTGGTTCTTTATCAGGCCCACGCAAAGTCTCAAATGGTAGCCTATTTCCTATGTAGTACTCTACTTTTGACAAGGACCCATAGGACTGCCATTTGGGAAATGCTCTGTCTCTTCTATTCAAAACACAGTGGTCAGAGAACTGCCATGCAGGCTCCCGAGGGGGACAGTTTTACAGCGGAGATGTTATTCGGTCAAGTTGGTTATGTAAAGGGTTTAGCATTACCCTGTAATAGATAGCATTCCAGCAGAGACAGAAGAGAAGGAGGGAAGGAAATGTAGCAGGGTAGCGTGAGGGAGAGAGGGAGCGAGGGAGAGAGGGAGGGAGCCAGGAAAGAGGTTAGTAAGCCAGTTGGAAATTGAATAACACTTGTCAGTGTGCCGCTCCAATCCAATGATGTGCTGAGCTTTCAGTTAGTCAYGGCTTTTGTAAATGAAATAGGAGATTTGACTACAGCGATATAAGCCTACCGAACAGATGGACATTATTTTACGTTAAGTCTGTTAGTCTGTGTGGATTGCATCTCAAATGGCATACTATTACCTATATAGTGAACTTTTGAACACAGAGCCCATCTGACCAGAGCCGTATGGGCCCAGTCAAAAGTAGTACACTACATAGGAAATGGTTGCCATTTCATACACACCCTTAATTTGTTAGTCTGACCCATATGATGGTTTAGAGTACTCCCAACAACGCACATTTGTTGTAGCCCCAGATAATCTCATCAGATTCAACTCATTGAGGTGTTGATGATTAGTTGACAAGTTAATCAGGTGTGTTTGGCTGGGGCTACAACCAAAATGTTTTACTGTTGGGGTACTCGAGGACTGGCGTTGGGTAACACTGGTTTAGATGGCTAAGTACTGCTGTCAATGATAAGGTGTCACCCTGACCTCCTCTCTCTATCTCACCTGCAGTGGTTTGGTCTGTAAAGTCTTAATAGCAGCTATCACAGAGGGAAATCACAGAGAACCTTTTGTACCATTCTCCTCCTTTGGAGCAGTGTGTGCTCATTTGAACACTGTGTGCTTGTGTGAATTGTGTACATTCATGTGTGTGTGTGCTTGCTTGCCTTGTGCATGTGTGTGTGTGTGTATAAGCCTGTGTGTGTGTTTTGTGTTGTGCTGTCTCTTAGTGTGATGAGCCTGCTTGCTGCAACGTTCTCCCCAGGCCCTCGCCGCCTTCTTCTGTTCTGTGATTTCTACTAGAACACTCTGTCCTTGACAGCTCTCCTCTCTCCCCCTCCTCTCCTTCTCTCACTCCTCTCCCCCTCCTATACTCCTCTCCGCTGTGTTCTTTCTCTCCTTCCCCTCTCCATCTTCTCCCTACTTTTCATCCTCTACAGCCACTACGCTCTCAACCAGAGCAATCAGTTCTCTACTCCCGTTCTCCCTTTTCTTCTTCCTCTATCTTCTTCCTCCCTTTCTTCTCTCCTGATTCTACATCCTCTTCTTCCTCCTCTCTCTCTCTTCTCCTCTACCACCTGTTTGCAGGTATATCTGTTCTTGGCCTTAGTGAAAATAAGTTAAATAATAATCATTCTAATAATAATAATAATAATGAATTTGTACAGTGCCTTTCTGGCGCTCAATGTGCATAAGGTAGAACACACACACACAAAAGAAAACAGCAACAATACATCAAAAGGTACGAAAAACAATCACAATATATCAAAACCCATTACCTATTAACGCAAAATATAGACTTTAAGCTGATTAAGTTTATAGGTGCTTACATTTGGAGCATTTGGAGCGTTTCGAGACGGCTATCAGCCAGTGAGCAGCAGGTCAGTGAGTGAGTAACCTTGTCCACAGGCTATTGCGCACAGCACATATAAGCCTGGAATATCAAAACTCAAAGTTGGCCTTAGTGGGAGTGACCATAGACCAGACGGAAGTGTCTGGGAATGAGATTAGTCTGTGGTGACTACCCTCACCTATCCGACCTTGTCCTCCCCCTGTGTGTGTGTGAGTGTGTGAGTGTGTGAGTGAGTGAGCGAGTGAGCGAGACTCAGCGAGACTCAGCGAGACTCAACCTCTGTAACATATCAGCAGTGATGGAAAAAGTACCCAACTGTCATACTTGAGTAAAAGTAAAGATACCTTAAAAAACTTCTTAGGGCTGCAATCCCGTTAACGGGATTGATATGACAACAGCCAGTGAAAGTGCAGGGTGCCAAATTCAAACAACAGGAATCTCATAATTAAAATTCCTCAAGCATACAAGTATTTCACGCCATTTTAAAGATACACTTCTTGTTAATCCCGCCACAGTGTCCGATTTCAAAAAGGCTTTACAGCGAAAGCACCACAAACGATTATGTTAGGTCACCGCCAAATACACAGCCATTTTTCCAGCCAAAGACAGGAGTCACAAAAAGCAGAAATAGAGATAAAATGAATCACTAACCTTTGATGATCTTCATCAGATGACACTGATAGGACTTCATGTTACACAATACATATATGTTTTGTTCGATAAAGTTCATTTTTATATCCAAAAACCTCAGTTTACATTGGCGCCATGTTCAGAATTGCCTCCAGAATATCCAGAGAAATTGCAGATAGCCACATCAAATAACATAAATACTCATCATAAACTTTGATGAAAGATACATGTTTTACATAGAATTAAAGATAAACTTGTTCTTAATGCAACCGCTGTGTCAGATTTCAAAATAGCTTTACGGCAAAAGCACAATATTCAATAATCTGAGAACAGAGTTCAGCCACAAAAGCAAGCCATACAGTTACCCGCTATATTGTGGAGTCAACAAAAGTCATAAATAGCATTATAAATCTTCACTTACCTTTGCTGATCTTCATCACAATGCACTCCCAGGACTCCCACTTCCATAAGAAATGATTGTTTTGTTCGGTAATGTCCATCATTTATGTCCAGATAGCTACTTTTGTTAGCGAGTTTGGTAAACAAATCCAAAGTCACGAAGCGCGTTCACTAAAAGTAGACCATGTCAAAAAGTACCGTAACAGTCAGTAGAAACATGTCAAACGATGTATTGAATCAATCTTTAGGATGTTTTTAACATAAATCTTCAATAATGTTCCAACCGGAGAATTCCTTTGTCTTCAGAAATGCGATAGATCAGAGCTCGCTCTCACATGAACGCGCATGGTCAGAGCATGGTCAGCTCATAGCAGACCTTACTCATTCCCCTCTCCTTAGTTCTAAAGACTGTTGACATCTAGTGGAAGCCGTAGGAAGTGCAAAATGACCCATATCCCACTGTGTATTTGATAGGCAATGAGTTGAAAACCTCCAAACCTCAGATTTCCCACTTCCTGGTTGGATTTTTTTCTCCGATTTTTGCCTGCCATATGAGTTTTGTTATACTCACAGACATCATTCAAACAGTTTTAGAAACTTCAGAGTGTTTTCTATCCAATACTAATAATAATATGCATATCTTAGCAACTGGGACTGAGGAGCAGGCAGTTTACTCTGGGCATCTCTGGGCACCTTTTCATCCAAGCTACTCAATACTGCCCCTGCAGCCATAAGAAGTTTTAATAGAAAATGACTCAAGTAAAAGTAAAGGTCATCCAGTAAAATTCTACTTGAGTAAAAGTTTTAAAGTATTTGGTTTAAAATATACTTAAGTATCAAAAGTAAATGTAATTGCTAAAACATCTTTAAGTATCAAGAGTAAAAGTAAAGTATAAATCATTTCAAATTCCTTATATTAACCAAACCGGATGGCACCATTTTTTTATTTTGGGGGGGGGAAGCCAGGAGCACACTCCAACATTCAGACTTAATTTACAAATGAAGCATGAAGTAGCGATGTCCTGTTTTCAAAATGTAATGAGCACTTTTGGATATCAAGGAGAATGTATGGAGTAAAAAGTACAATAGTTTCTTAAGGAAAGTAGTGAAGAAAAAGTTAAAGTTGTCAAAAATATAAATAGTAAAGTAAGGTACAGATACCCCAAAAAACGACTTAAGTAGTACTTTAAAGTATTGTTACTTAAGTACTTTACACCACTGCATATCACAAATCATCGCTCTGTCTGCACCCTCTTCCTCTTTCTTTCTTTTCTTCTCCCTTTCTTCACTCTCTCGCGCTCTCTCTCTCTCTCTCTTTTTTTCTAACGTCTGGCTCTTTCGCTCCCTCATTCCCATGGTTACCCTGTCAGTCTATTTGTCGGTCTGTCCTACCCCCTGTGCATCCTTCCCTTTCTCTCTCTCTTTCGACATTACATAACCATGCAGTCCTGCTGTGGTAGACATCAAAGGCTCGCTCTCCTCCCTCTCACGTTTACGGTAGTGTTACCCTGTCTCTTATACACATCTAGATGTGTATAAGAGACAGAAATTGCAGAGAGCCACATCAAATAACATAAATACTCATCATAAACTTTGATGAAAGATACATGTTTTACATAGAATTAAAGATACACTTGTTCTTAATGCAACCGCTGTGTC